>NC_060188.1:74224645-74524645 GCF_021184085.1 Oncorhynchus gorbuscha
ACGACCGGTGAGGAGGAAGGGAGTTGGCTCGGGACCGACTGAAGACCGTGCGCAGATCATGATATTCCTCCGGCACTCCTGTCAAATCGCCAGGTTCCTCCTGGGAAGTAGGGACAGAAGAAACGGGAGGGATGGCAGACATTAAACACTTCACATGACAAGAAACGTTCCAGAATAGGATAGAATTACTAGACCAATTAATAGAAGGATTATGACATACTAGCCAGGGATGACCCAAAACAACAGGTGTAAACGGTGAACGGAAAATCAAAAAAGAAATAGTCTCACTGTGGTTACCAGATACTGTGAGGGTTAAAGGTAGTGTCTCAAATCTGATACTGGGAAGATGACTACCATCTAAGGCAAACATGGGCGTAGGCTTGTCTAACGGTCTGAAAGGAATGTTATGTTTCCGAACCCATGCTTCGTCCATGAAACAACCCTCAGCCCCAGAGTCAATCAAGGCACTGCATGTAGCACCCGAACCGGTCCAGCGTAGATGGACCGACATAGTAGTACAAGATCTAGATGAAGAGACCAGAGTAGTAGCGCTCACCAGTAGCCCTCCGCTTACTGATGGGCTCTGGCCTCTTACTGGACATGAATTAACAAAATGTCCAGCAACTCCGCAATAGAGGCACAGGCGGTTGGTGATCCTCCGTTCCCTCTCCTTAGTCGAGATGCGAATCCCTCCCAGCTGCATGGGCTCAGTCTCAAAGCCAGAGGAGGGAGATGGTTGCGATGCGGAGCAGGGAAACACCGTTGATGCGAGCTCTCTTCCACGAGCCCGGTGACGGAGATCTACCCGTCGTTCTATGCGGATGGCGAGAGCAATCAAAGAGTCCACATCTGAAGGAACCTCCCGGGAGAGAATCTCATCCTTAACCACTGCGTGGAGTCCCTCCAGAAAACGAGCGAGCAGCGCCGGCTCGTTCCACTCACTAGAGGCAGCAAGAGTGCGAAACTCAATAGAATAATCCGTTATGGACCGTTCACCTTGGCATAAGGAAGCCAGGGCCCTAGAAGCCTCCCTACCAAAAACTGAACGGTCAAAAACCCGAATCATCTCCTCTTTAAAGTTCTGGAACTTGTTAGAGCAATCAGCCCTTGCCTCCCAGATAGCTGTGCCCCATTCTCGAGCCCGGCCAGTAAGGAGTGAAATGACGTAAGCAACCCGAGCTCTCTCTCTAGAGTATGTGTTGGGTTGAGAGAGAACACAATCTCACACTGCGTGAGAAAGGAGCGGCACTCAGTGGGCTGCCCGGAGTAGCAAGGTGGGTTATTAACCCTAGGTTCTGGAGGCTCGGCAGGCCAGGAAGTAACAGGTGGCACGAGACGTAGACTCTGGAACTGTCCAGAGAGGTCGGAAACCTGAGCGGCCAGGTTCTCCACGGCATGGCGAGCAGCAGACAATTCCTGCTCGTGTCTGCCGAGCATGGCTCCTTGGATCTCGACGGCAGTGTAACGAGCGTCTGAAGTCGCTGGGTCCATTACTTGGTCGGTTCCTTCTGTCATGCAGGTGAAAGAGGACCCAAAAGCGACTTAACAGAAACAGAGTTTATTTAAGTCCAAACAGGGAATAACAGAAATCCTCTAGTCTGTAGGGGAATAACTGGAGAAGCGGCCACAGACTGCAGGTCGCTTCGGGTAGGCGCAGGCCGTAGTAGACAGAGACACCTGCTCACACGCAGCATCTGATGAAGGCAAAAAACACGACAGGACAGCAGGCGATACGCAATCACAGCATGGTGAATACTAAACAAGGAACCGACGGGACAGGAACGGAACACAAAGGAATAAATAGGGACTCTAATCAGGGAAAGGATCGGGAACAGGTGTGGGAAGACTAAATGATGATTAGGGGAATAGGAACAGCTGGGAGCAGGAACGGAACGATAGAGAGAGGGAGAGAGAGGGGGGGAGAGAGAGGGATAGAAAAAGGGAACGAACCTAATAAGACCAGCAGGGGGAAACGAACAGAAGGAAAAGCAAAATGACAAGATGATATAAGACAAAACATGACAGTAAATGTGATATTGCAGTTGTTTTATTTTTAATACATTTGTAAAAATGTCTATGCTTGTTTTTGATTTGTCATTATGGGTATTATGTGTGGATTGATGATAATTTAATCAATTTTAAAATAAGGCTGTAAACTAACAACGTGGAAAAAGTCAAGGGGTCTGAGTACTTTCCGAATGTTCGGTATTTTAGGATAATTTAGGATTTAGGCAGTACACCTTCATAAGCAGGACACAGTCTACACATTGCTTTGGGGAAAAACTATTTAATAGGTAGCACATGATTGCAATTTGCCAGAGAAGCCTGTTCCACCTCTGGGCAGCCAAATGTTCTGAGTTTTAACTACAAAGATCATACAATTGTTACAGTACCTTCAGAAATTATTCACACACATTTTTCCATATTTTGTTTTTTACAGCCTGAATTGATTGTTGAAATCTTTACAAATTAATTACATATTAAAAGTTGAAATGTGTTGAGTCAATAAGTAGTCAACCGCTTTGTTACCGTATGGCAAGCCTAAATAAGTTCAGGATTAAAAATTTGCATAGTAAGTTTCATGGACTCCCTGTGTGCTATAATAGTGCTTAACATTATTTTTGAATGACTACCTCATCTCTGTACCACCCACATACAATTAACTGTAAGGTCCCTCTGTCGAGCATTAAATTCCAACCAAATAGACCAGGGAGGTTTTCCAATGACTCGCAAAGGGCACCTATTGGTAGATGGGTAAAAAAGCAGATTTAATACCCCTTTGAGCATGGTGAATATATTAATTACACTTTGGATGGTGTATCAGTACACCCAGTCACTACAAAGATAAAGGCATCCTGCCTAACTCAGGGGCCAGAGAAGAAGTAGTCCACTCAGGGATTTCACCTGTTTGCAACTAGGCACGAAAGTAATTTTGCAAAAAATGTGGCAAAGCAATTCACTTTTTGTCCTGATTACAAAGTGTATGGGGCAAATCCCAATAAAACACATTACTGAGTACCACCTCATATTTTCAAGCATAGTGGTGGCTACATCATGTTATCGGTATGCTTGAAACTGTAAAGGATTGGAGAGTTTTTCAGGATGAAATTTTTTTACAGAATGGAGCTGAGCACAGGCAAAATCCTATAGGAAAACATGGCATTGGGAGAATAATTCACCTTTCAGCTGGACAATAACCTAAAACACAACGCTAAATCTACGCTAGAGTTGCTTAGCAAGAAGACAGTGAATGTTTCTGAGTGACCGAGTTACAGTTTTGACTTAAATCTACTTATACAATTATATTGTAGACCTGAAAATAAAATGGTTATCTAGCAATGATCAACCACCAATTTGACAGGTTAAATATTTTTTTAAGAATAATTGGCAAATATAGCACAATCGAGGTGTGGAAAACTCTTCAAGGCTTCAAAGACTCAAAGCTGTAATCGCTGCCAAAGATGATTTTAACAGATTATTCTAGAATGAAGGTTTGGTCAATCAATCAAGCACAGGCTGTCACCATCCACACCATTCATTTTCATTGGCCTTTGATTTTTTTGGTGGGACATCCATACACATTTTTAAATAAATGATGTTGTTTGCCATTGACATTTTTGTTATTTTTGTAGTTGATTTGACTACTTAGCTTGTTGAAAGGATAAATAAACATGTTTATATTGCCATGCTCAAAATGTGTTAATATTGTAGAAAGCTTTAACTGTACTAAATGGTTGGGGGTAATTGTGGGTTGATTGTGTTCATGGTTCATGGTGTTCAGGTTTTTTGTTCTTATGTTTTAGCACAGATAAAATAGAACTATCTGCATGTTGCTTTGGTGTCAAGGTTGTTAAATGTTCTTAATTTGATTCCTCTCTTCTCTGTAGATGGTTCACCAACCAGTTATAATTAGAATAGATTTTACTCCAATCTGCTCTAAATGTAGTTGACATGAAAGTCATACTGTATTGTCTGATATGTAGTGACAGAAAAAATCTGCTATTATTCTGGTTTTATCCCAAGGGTTTGACATGAATGAGTAATATACATTATGCAAATTGATAAGATTAACATTTTGTGAAATATTCATACAAAGGATGTTTACTTTAGTAAACCTTTTATTCCAAACGTACACATTCAAACCTATTTACAGTAATTAACATGCCAATGATTCATTCATCCTGCTCTGAATCTGAGGGTCACATAATAAAGGGGAGATTTTGTGTTGAGCAAAATCAAAGTTTGTTCCACTTACCATGCAAATATGGCGTGTTTAGCCCATCAAAGGCAAACAATTTTCTTTTTTCATTGCTCAATTATGTTTCAAATAGCAATGCTTATAACTGTTAGCAAAATAAACAGAATAGCGATTGGAAAAACCATTCATCATTACCATATATATACAATGTTTTGAATGTGAAATTACTTTACCCAGTTAATGCATACTAAGTTTAAAAAGTTTCTTAAAAATATTCCGTAAACTGCAGAAATCCTTTTGATTATTAGATAGCTACTGTTGTCAGGTTGTCAATAATTTCAATGTATGGGTTCATTCTGTCTGGCTATTTTAAAATTAAGCTCCTACAAAATTAGATTTAGAATCTCTCAAAGATGTGCTTTTAAAACTCCAGAATGGACAAAGTATTAAACATTCTCCTACTACCACTAAACCATTGAAGAAGAGACTGAAAAAACTGTGAGAAATGGAAATTCTTAATAGAAAAAAATGTCTGGTTGTATGTGATTTGTAGTAAGAGGTTGTTGTACATTTTGAAAGTTGTGAAGTGGTGATGTTTTTGTTCTTTATGCAGGATTAGCTCAGAGGAGTATTATGAGTGGTTGAGTGATGCTCTTCAGGTAAATCACTCAGAGTGATAATAGTGTACCTCTAATGGATTATTGCTACTATTAGGGGACTGAAAATTATGGTTTCAAACTAATCGGCCATGCTGATGTCACAGCTCTGGCTTAGAAACTTCTACAACCCACACCAGGAAAAGATGAGCTGGCATCCTTGTGATACTGTATGTACTACACTCCAGCTGAGTATTGATGTCACGTCCTGACCATAGAAATCTTTTATTTTCTATGGTAGAGTAAGTATGTCAGGGCATGTTCTAGTTTATTATTTATATGTGTAGTCTAGTTTTTGTATTTCTATGTTGGCCTAGTATGGTTCCCAATCAGAGGCAGCTGTCTATAGTTGTCTCTGATTGGGGATCATACTTAGGCTGCCCTTTTTCCCACCTTCAGTTGTGGGATATTGTCTTTGTTTGGTTGCATGTTTTTGCACGACAAAGCATTTCGTTCGTTGTGTTGTTTATTGTTGTTTTTCGATGGTTCACATTTTAATAAAGTAATAAATCACGCTGCACCTTGGTCTACACTTAACGACGAACGTTACAGAAGATCCCACCACCAAAGGACCAAGCAGCGTGGCCAGGAGGAGCAGGGATACTGGGTCCGGGAGAAAAGGGAGTGGTGGACATCATGGACATGGGAGAAGGTTATGGCAGGGGACAAGACCCTGCCATGGAAGGCAGTGAAGGAGGATCAACGACGACTCCGGGGTTCGCAAACAAGACGCAAGCACAAGAGGCAGGGGTGGTTGGCGGAGCCAGGTTCCAGACCAGAGCCAACTCCCTGCACTCGCTTTGAGGAGCGTGTGACCGTTCAGGCACCATGTTATGTGGTGATACGCACTGTGTCTCGTGTGCGCTTTCACAGCCCAGTGCATCCTGTGACAGCGCCCCGCACTTGCCGGGCTAAAGTGGGCATCCAGCCAGGACGGGTTGTGCCAGCTCTACACTCTAGACCTCCAGTGCGCTTCCACAGTCCATTACGTCCTGTGCCTCTTCCCCGCACTCGCCTTGAGGCGCTTGTCATCAGTCCGGTGCCACCTGTACCGGTCCCACGCATCAGGCCTCCAGTGCGCCTCCACAGTCCAGTACGTTCTGTGCCTCCTCCGCGCACTCGCCCGGGTCCATGGCTGGATTCACGGGATGAGCGGGTTCTTCGTCCCGCACCTGAGCCGCCACCAACACTAGACACCCTCCCTTTTGGTTTCAGGTTTTGCAGCCGGAGTCCGCACCTTTGGGGGGGGGGGGGGGGGTACTGTCACATCCTGACCATAGGAAGCCTTTGTTTTCTATGGTGGAGTAGGTCAGGGTGTGACTGGGGGGCGTTCTAGTTCATTATTTCTATGTGGAGTCTAGTTTTTGTATTTCTATGTTGGCTTGGTATGGTTCCCAATCAGAGGCAGTGGTCTATCGTTGTCTCTGATTGGGGATCATACGTCGGCAGCCCTTTTTCCCACCTTCAGTTGTAAGATCTCGTCTTCGTTTGGTTGCATATTTTTGCATGACAAAGCTTTTCGTTCGTTGTGTTTTTTTTTTTTCGCTGGTTCACATTTTAATAAAGTATGATGAACCCAAATCATGCTGCGCCTTGGTCTCCCCTTAATGACGAACGTTACAATTGATGAGCTGCATGAATAGCCAAAGTAGCAAAGAAAATGTGCTGTAGTCCAAAACTTATTTATATTAAATATATTTAGCAGAGCCTTTGCATTACATGATTAGAACAAATTTAATATTTTCTATGTTTTTTTCCATGAAAGTACAGAGTGAATTTACATTGCGACAATGACTGTGGAGTTTGGCAAACTACACATTTTTACTGCCGT
The DNA here is from genome assembly GCF_021184085.1 of Oncorhynchus gorbuscha. Lineage (NCBI taxonomy): Eukaryota > Metazoa > Chordata > Actinopteri > Salmoniformes > Salmonidae > Oncorhynchus > Oncorhynchus gorbuscha. The sequence continues at coordinate 74,231,331 of NC_060188.1, forward strand.
AATTTTGCAGCGTAACTGCAGTTATTCTGTAATTACTGAGTCAAAAATACCACAGTTTCAAAACTGCAGTTTTTTGTAAGTGTTCACAGAAGTTCACTGAACTTTGCAAAAATGAAAAACAGATTAAATATTTGTGGAATATAACAGAAAAAAAGAGAAACATAAGTACATTCTTTGAAAATATTAAAATGTGGTTTTCCAGCGTTGAAGCTAGATTAATATTTTAAGCAGAAATGCTTTGGTTGTGCTGCGCTACAGAGAGCACTTTTTAAACATGTTGTGTTTCTGTCCAGCGGGGCCGTGGGCTCAGTGCTCAGAGCACTTTGGCTGCAGCTTGGCGGTGGGAGAATGGTTTCCGTCCAGCTGAGATAATGGAATTGGTGTGTTCTCCCTGGGATGCGCTCCTGACTGGAGTCAGCTCTGTTAACAGTAGGAGCTTCAACTCGCAGACCCCTACTCTGGCTTGGGCGGCACATGGGGAGGAAAGAGGAGAGCAGTACATGAGGCAGTGTGAGTAGCACCGGCAGGGCAATGGATGTATAATGAATGAACCAGGGCCTGGAACATACAGACGGAGATCTGTATGTAATGACGAGATGATCATGTTTCCACCGTAACAATGGAAGCCGTTGTCCCAAAGGCAGAAAGGCAGGCTAAATACTTAGGTCCAAAATAAGCCCATAGAAATGCATTGGGCTTATTTTGGACAGATTTTGGAGAGAGTGAAACCTCTTAATTTCTTCCTCTCTGCTATAGTTCAGAATTCTTCTTGGAGCTGCTAATATGTAATCATAAAAGAGACAGGCCTACCACACTTCACTCCAAATGACTCACAATACAAATACATCAGAAAAGCCAAGAGCATGCTCTGTATTAAATACCTTTGGTGGAAATATCCTACTGCCCAGACCCTTTTGAAGCACAATCGTAACTGCTCTGCATAGCTTTTCACCCAATGTACTAAACCAATCAAACCGTTCTGCGGCAGTAACTGATTGTATAAGGCTGGGCAATTTGCTATGGGAAGTTACAGGAACACATAGCAGTTGTGTTGTGGCATCTGTTTTCACACACAGATCTATCTTTGGGTAAGTGTGAATCAGAATTGATTAGGTGCTTTACCCGATGATGAAATACATAAAAAGTTATGGAATATCACAGTATCATCATGGATATTACCCTTCTGTTTTGAGAATAATCTATTGCAATGTGAGCATGGTTGGGATCCAGTATGAGTCTATGCGGGATGCTCCTCAACAACCTGTAACAGTGCCTTGCACCCCCAGAAGGGAGAGACTGTCTGGTCCCTCCCATCAACATGTTGCTAGTATTCAGATTGCAAATCTCTTCGCATGCCTCCAGATATAATTGTCAAGCCGATGGTGGCTGTGTGGTAAATATTGATGGCAAATGCCAGCTGGATAGATTAGTGTGCGTTTTTGATTGTGGTCAATCCTATTCCGGATCAGCGTGGGCAGATGATATAAATGAGGCTCATTGTCTTCCAGCTCAGCTCAGTGTATGAATTCAGCATGATGTATTGCACACACTCTGTAGGAGCAATCAGGCTTAATCTTCACCTCCAGTTAATTACTGCAGACAAACAGAATGGACCACCAGAGACTCTTTTCTGCTGGCTGCCTCAAACCAGAAGAGATTTCCCCCCCACCAGCTGATTTGGTTTAAACTCACAGTAATCTTTGCTGCAAAACAATCTGTTTCCTCTATTATCAAATGCATTTTCACAGGAGCTGAACAGATAGAGAAGGCTGTGTCTGTTCTCACTAATTACAGTGATTATTACTCAGTGATGATATAATAGGCACTCAAACAAATACTCCCTCCCCCTCTCACACACACATTTTCATATTCACCACACACTTTGCTGCTACTGTCTATTATCTATATTTTTTCCTAGTCACTTTACCCATATGATATGTACTACATATCTACCTCAATTACCTCTTACCCCTAAACAACAACTCGGTACTGATACTCACTATATACAGTGCATTCGGAAAGTATTCCGACCCCTTGACTCTTTCCACATTTTGTTACTTTACAGCCTTATTCTAAAATGTATTAAATAAAATAACAAATAAAACAGAAATATCGAAATACTTATTTACATAAGCGCTCCCTCACTCTGCAGTTATTTTTCATTTTTTTACACTCAAGTGTACGCTCGTCTATGACTGTTGACACACAGGCGAGACACATACAGTTCACATCTTGTACTGAATGCCAACTCCCTGAAACTCCAACATGTGCAGCTTCACCGGGAGCCAAGTCCTTCCCCACTGAGCATAACATGTTAGGATGATGACACTCTTTATAGGCCAAATTACAAGACTGATGATTAAACACATGGCTGTTCACTCACACAAAAACAAGAGTCCTGCTGCCTGCAGTCCAAATAACTATTGTATGCCAGAGATTCATTGGACTATATCCCATCGCATATATCACACCATACAAGCAAAATGTTTTCTTCATTTGTTTTTTGGAGTCAGAATATGTGCAACAAATCATTTCTATATGCATACATGTATAGTATATTCTCATTTTAGACTTTGTAATAGAGAGCGAGATAATATTTAATCACCAAATCCGGAGGTCTAGGATAAATTAGAATGGAATATACTGGAAGGTTCTATCTTGATTGTCACTGACTCTTCTCTAGGAGAGATTTGGAAGTTGATCTGAGGATGTTCTCTGATGTCTCAAGCTCGTCATCTCCGGGTGCCATATGGCAACATTGAAAGGCACGGCTGTGTATGGAATAGAGAGTGTGTGGTAAACGGGCCACATTAAATCGAGCTATGTGTGACACTTCACAGCCAGAGTCTCCCTCCTCTTTGTAGTCATTATTGTATGAAAGTGCTGACCAAAGCGATTGCACCGCAGCCTGTGATCTCAAACACTAGGACATTTTCACCTGTCTTTTGTAGATGAAAACATTGACATCTGCAAAAACAAAACCAGAAGTAAAAAGTTGTCTGTATATGCAAGAAGGGGAACAGAGATTATTAGTAGTTGTGTTCGTTGTTATGTTATGTAGTTATATGCTCAGTCATATATTCTTCATTTAAATAATATGTTATTATTTAAATTATATATTATTGCATGACGAACAATACATCACTATTTGAATGTTTATTTTGCATGTGACCTTAAGTAAATAATGGATATTGTTAATGGAGCAAAATAATCTAACATTGTTTGCACATTATAATGACAATAACTTTCAGAAAATACTCATATATACTTTCATGGACAGTGCATCTCAGTTCATAAAGTGTACATTGCTATTGGCTCCGTACTGAAACTGAAGTGTACCACTTGAGAGTACTAATCGCCTCCTAAGCATGTCGGGAGAGTGTTTCTCTGTGCATCAATGTGCCTGGTGATGGTCTGTCTAATGTGAGTGCTATGGCTATGCCTGTGAGTCCCTCCTCACTACACTCATCTGGTCGCTTCATTGCACCCTAGGAAATATTTCATGATCTCTAAGTGACTAAAACACACTGTGAGCATTTTTGATCAGATCTTTACATTTTAATCTTCATAAGATGTTTAAAAAGTTTGACGTTCTTTGCCCCATGATTCATTATGCATACTCTGGCATTCCATTTTGAGAAGTCGTATATTTTCTGCAGGCCACCATTATTATTTTAGTATTATTAAACTCAGCAGAGAAGACCTTGTCTTGTCATCCTCCAGTGTCACTCCGTAATGGTCCTGCACAAAAAGTCTCCTGACTTTGCAGTTCAGTAAATGTTTTGAGACAACAATTTTATTGGCAAGACCTTAAGAGGGACCCTGTGCACATTGTCAGTGTGACAGCCCATAAACACCACAGGCTGTTTTATGATGGACCACTCAGATTATATTTTGTGATCAATCTTCAATCAGACCAGCTGTCACAAATTTCACCAGAGACTTCTGAATGAATGGGACTCATTGATTTCTGTCCCGGACAGATATGCCTTTTGCTGATTCCCCTGGCACTTTCACCTTAAAAAAAACACACAAAAACATAGAATTTGGGGTCTGAGATGGGACACTGCGGTGGAACGATACAGTGAATCAGGAGACTAAGGGTGTGCAAACAATGAAACATGATGTTTTGATAATAAATTCTGAGTATGTCTTACAGCCAATGATGGTAGTGACTCACTCTCTCCAATCAGATGACTCCCTAACTAACAGCACTAGTCATCATAATGTCAGTATATCAAAGGCTGTGTGAATCTCTACAAGCAGCAATAAAATCCAGGGAAGCTACTTCCTTAACATTCAAAAGGTTGAAAATTGGCATACAAATTGTTGTATGTCCACCCAGTGGCCTGTTATGCCCTGATGTCTCAAGTTGCAAGTGAGGCTTACATGAGAAGAAACCTGTGAGATAAGAAGGAACTGGCTGACAGGACTGGCCATGATGAGATGATTGGGAATCAACAGGGTAGACCAGCAGAGACGTTGGACTTTCATCAGTGGTGCTTGCTCACACGTTGCCTGGCATGTGAGTTTGATGTGCACGTGACACAAGTAGAAAGGGATAGTAGCAATAGGATTAGTGGCGGACTGCCGGCAGATGCATCTACCCCCTCTGACAATCACACAGCCACTGACCCTGCAGGGAAAAGCGATGGTCGCTGGGATTTCCATGTTCACCAATTAGCATGCTCTCCTGCCTGTCCGTCATGAATCATAAGGGATCTTGATCTCCTAATGGGGACATTGAGAGACTGTCATGTTGAACTTGGGCTATATCCTGTTAATGTAACGCATCAGTCAGTGATGTAAGAAATAGGCTGAGCTGATCGGCACTGAGTGATCTCATCATATGATCTGTGGAGGGAAATGGAACATTCCTTAATTATGTTATGATAGAAGTTGATTAGCTGAGCAAGAAGGATGATTGAGGAAATGTGGTTGTGAATTTTATCTGAAGAAAAGCTGTACTGCATTTTCATAGTGACACATAACATGGGTTATGGGTCTGCAACTTGTTAAACAATCATGTCAGAATCTGGGATCTGTTTTACATTGTACAGTAGGTCAAGATAAATATAGAAACATCACTGTTACTTATGAATATGATATAGTTCCTTCAGAAAGTATTCATACCCCTTGACTTATTCCACATTTTGATGTGTTACATCCTGAATTCAAATGGTATTAAATGTGTTTATTTTCTCACCAATCTACATACAGTACAATACCCCTTATTAATGAGAAAGTGTTTATTTTCTCACCAATCTACATACAGTACAATACCCCATAATGAGAAAGTGAAAACATACATTTTTTAAATGTATTGAAAATGTAATGCAGAAACATCTAATTTACATAAATATTCAAACTACTGAGTAAATACATGTTAGAATCACCTTTGGCAGCGATTACACCTGTGAGTCTCTCTGGCTAAGTCTCAAACAGCTTTCAACACACCTGGATTGTACAATATTTACCCACTATTCTTCTTAAAATTCTTCGTGCTATGTCAAATTGGGTGTTGATCATTGCTAGACAACCATTTTCAAGTTTTGCAATATATTTCAAGCAGATTTAAGTGGATACTGTAACTCGGCCACTAAGGAATGTTCACTTTCTTCTTGGTAAGCAACGCCAGTGTAGATTTGGCCTTGTGTTTAAGGTTATTGTCCTGCTGAAAGGTGAATTTATCTCAGTGTGTCATGGAAAGCAGAATGAACAAGTGTATCCTATTTTGCATGTGCTTAGCCTCCCCAGTCCTAAATGATTACAAGCACACCCAGAACATGATGCAACCAACACCATCATTGAAAACACAGAGAGTGGTACTCAGTAATGTGTTGTATTGGAATTGCCCCAAACATAACACTTTCTATTCAGGACAAGTTAATTTTTAGGTTCTTGTTACAAACAGGATGCAGGCTTAGGAATATTTTTTCATTCTGTAAGGGCTTCCTTCTTCTCACTCTGTCAATTAGGTTAGCATTGTGGAGTAACTACAATGTTGTTGATCCATCCTCAGTTTTCCTTAAAGGGATATTCAATGTCTGCTTTTTACATTTTTACCCATCTACCAACACGTGCCCTTCTTTGCGAGGCATTGGAAAACCTCCATGGTCTTTGTGGTTGAATATCTTGTTGAAATTCAGTGCTCGACTAAGGAACCTTAAACATAATTGTATGCGTGGGGTACAGAGATGAGGTAGTCATTCAAAAAGCATATTAATAAACACTATTATTGCACACAGAGTGAGTCCATGCAACTTATTGTTGAGCAAATTTTTACTCCTGAACATATTTAGCATGGTCGTTCTTTAAAAGTAATTTCCTGACCATCTTAAATAATTGTACCCCTTTCAAAAACTGTAGAACTAAGAACAGATATAGCCCTTGGTTCACTCCAGACCTGACTGCCCTCGACCAGCACAAAAACATCCTGTGGAGAACTGCAATAGCATCCTGTAGTTCTAACTTCAAATTTTTTGGGACACTGTAAAGTCCATGGAGAACAAGAGCACCTCCTCCCAGCTGCCCACTGCATTGAGGCTAGGTAACACGGTCACCACCGATAAATCCACGATAATCGAGAATTTCAATAAGCATTTCTCTACGGCTGGCCATGCTTTCCTCCTGACTACCCCAACCCCAGCCAACAGCATCCCCCCACAGCTACTTGCCCAAGCCTCCCCAGCTTCTCCTTCACCCAAATCCAGATAACAGATGTTCTGAAAGAGATGCAAAACCTGGACCTGTACAAATCAACTGGGCGAGACAATCTGGACTCTCTCTTTCTAAAATTACCCGCTGCCGTTGTTGCATCCCCTATTACCAGTCTGTTCAACCTTACTTTCTTTTTGTCCAAGATCCCTAAAGATTGGAAAGCTGCTGCGGTCATCCCCCTCTTCAAAGGAATGGCAATCTCTAGACCCAAACTGTTATAGACCTATATCCATCCTGCCCTGCCTCTCTAAAGTCTATTTTCACCTCCAGATGAAAAGCATGCCCAAAGTAAACTGCCTGTTACTCAGGCCCAGATGCTAGTATATGCATATAATTTGTAGATCTTGATAGAAAACACTCTAAAGTTTCTGAAACCGTTAAAATAATGTCTGTGAGTAAAGCAGAACTGATATGGCAGGTGAGAACCTGAAAATAATCCATCCAGGAAGTGGGATTATTTTTACGTTTGTAGTTTTCCATTGACTGCCTTTACAGTATCCAATAATTTAGGACTCAGATTGCACTTAAAACCACTGTGAATGAGTGGACCCTGCAGTGTCCCAGTGCTGTTTACTATGTGCGACCGAGAGTGCACCTTTATTGTTTTTCTTTTGTATTGACGAAGCTATTGTCCAGTTGAAATATTATTGATTATTGTGACTAAAAACAACCAAAGGGTTGTTTATAAACATTGTTTGACATGTTTCTACGAACTTTACTGACACTTCTGGGATTTTTCTTCTGCCTGTTGTGACCGCATTGGAGCCATTGGATTTTTGGAAGTTTTTGGATATTAAGAGGGACTTTATCGAATAAAACAAACATTTATTGGGTAACTGGGAGTCTTGTGAGTACAACCATATGAAGATCATCAAAGGGAAGTGGTTAATTTTATCGCTATTTCAGCCTCTACTTGGCTGGTAACTGTTTGTAATGTTTTGTGTGCTGGGCGCTGTCATCCGATGGTATGCTTTCACCGTAAAGCCTTTTTGAAATCTGACACAACGGTTGGATTAATAAGAAGTTAATCTTTAAGCTGATGTATAACAATTGTATGTTTTCAAAAAATATATTTTGAGAATTTCTGTTTTTGAATTTGGCGCTCTGCAATTTCACCGGATGTTGGCCTGGTAGGACGCTAGCGTCCCACAGCCCCTAGAGAGGTTAATGAACAGATCATTGTTTCAAATCCCACTGTACCTTATCCGCTGTGTAATCCGGTTTTCGAGCTGGTTACCGGTGCACCTCAGCCACGCTCAAGGTACTAAATGATATCATAACCGGCATCGATAAAAGACAGTACTGTGCAGCAGTCTTCATCAACCTGGCCAAGGATTTCAACTCTGTCAATCACTGTATTCTTATCGGCAGCCTCAATAGGCTTGGTTTCTCAAATGACTGCCTTGCCTGGTTCACCAACTACTTACTTCGCTTCTATGGCCTATTTATCGCCTACCTCCTCACGCCATAGACTTTCCTTTTTTTCTATTGTGTTGACTGTACGCTTGTTTATTTCATGTGTAACTCTGTGTTGTTGTTTGTGTCGCACTGCTTTGCTTTAGCTTGGCCAGGTTGCAGTTGTAAATGAGAACTTACCTGGTTAAATAAAGGAGAAATAAAAAATAAATAAAAAATGTGGAATACATTTTGACTTAGACATTTTAGCTTTTCAATTTTAATTCTTTGTAAACAAATTTAAAAACATCATTCCGCTTTGACATTATGGGGTTTTGTGTGTACGCCCGTGACAAAAAATGTCCATTTAATAATTTTTTTATTCAGACTGCAATGCAACACAATGTCAAAAAAGTCAGTGGGTGTTTCTGAAGGCACTATATATACACAAACATTCAACATTTTGGGGTCACTTAAAAAAACATCACATTGATCAGAAATACAGTGTAGACATTGGTAATGTTGTAAATGACTATTGTATGGCTGTTTTTTTAATGGAATATGTACATATATCTACAGGCGTACAGAGACCCATTATCAGCAACCATCACTCCTGTGTTCCAATGGCAAGTTGTGATAGCTAATCCAAGTTGATCATTTTAAAAGGCTAATTGATCAATAGAAAACCCTTTTGCAATGATGTTAGGACAGCTGAAAACTGTTATTCTGATTAAAGCAGCAATAAAACTGGTCTTCTTTAGACTAGTTGCGTATCTGGAGACATCAGCATTTGTGGGTTCAATTACAGGCTCAAAATGGCCAGAAACAAATATCTTTCTTCTGAAACTCGTCATTCTCTTCTGCTTCTGAGAAATAAAGGCTATTCCATGAGAGAATTTTCCAAGAAACGGAAGATCTCGTACAAGAACAGCGCAAACTGGCCCTAAACAGAAAATAAAGAGGAGCGGGAGGCCCCGGTGCACAACTGAGCAAGTTGTGTCCACATTTGAGTCCAATTTCAGATTTTTGGTTCCAACCTTTGTGTCTTTGTGTGTGACGCAGAATATTTTAACGGATGATCTCTGTATGTGTGGTTCCCACCATGAAGCATGGAGGAGGAGGTGTGATGGTGCTTTGCTGGTGACGCTGTCATTGATTTATTTAGAATTCAAGGCACACTTAAACAGCATGGCTACCACAGCATTCTGCAGCGATACGCCATCCCGTGTGGTTTGCACTTTGTGGAACTTTTATTTGTTTTTGAATAAAACAATGACCCAACACACCTCCAGGCTGTGTAAGGTTTATTTGACCAAGAAAGAGTGTGATGGAGTGCTGCATCAGATGACCTGGCCTCCACAATCACCCGAAGGAAAAGCAGCCAACAAGTTCTCAGCATATGTGTGAACTTCAAGACTGTTGGAAAAGCATTCCAGGTGAGATATAATGCTAAGAGTGTGCAAAGCTGTCATCAAAGCAAAGGGTGGCTACTTCGAAGAATCTAAAATATATTTTGATTTGTTTAACACTTTTTTGGTTACCACATGATTCCATACAGTATGTGTTATTTCATAGTGTTGATGTCTTCACCATTATTCTACAATGTAGAAAATAGTTCAAATAAATTAAACCCTTGAATGAGTAGGTGGGTCCAAACTTCTGATACTGTGTTCATATATATATTTATATCAGCACAGTACTGTTCATGTGACCTTTCATCACCTATCCAGCATACTACATCTCTGCACATCTTTCTTCTCCATGCATTGAATATTTGTATTCTTAATTTTAACTTTCGATATCATGTGCTTTGTTCTTCAAAATAGTTTTAATATATTTCCCCAAAAATGTATTATGTTTGAGATATAAAATTACATCAATCACAGCAGGCATTTTATCATGAAGTGGTTGTGTTCCTCAACTACGGATGTGACTGACCATACTAGGTGTCATGCAGACATGCTGCAGTACACAGATCAGGGGGAGTGATTGTATTGCAGTGTCATGTGTTGTGATTGTGTTGTGCCTGGAGTGTTCCCAAGCCCTGTGCATTGTGTGGGGAGCAGATCAGCCTGGAGCTGCCTTGACAAGCACATCCATCAGTGCGGCATGCTCAAGTCCCCGTCAGAGTGGCTGTGCTGCCTCGTACAACGAGGGAGGAGAGGTGTCACTCTTAAACAGGATATATGGCCTCGCACTGAGACACAAATGACAGAGTAAATACATTACAGTAGTGCAAGTCACCTCCATGGCTACATCTCTGTACTCCTGCCTCTGTGGTGGAATCAACGCAGCATACCAAGTTACTTTAGGAGAGCCTGCCAACAACATCTCTTACACACTCACATTAAATTAGCCTGCACCCCATTCATGATCACATTACAATAGAGCTATACAAATGCTCAAATACATTAGAATAGGTGTTCCGTTACAATAGCCTATGACTCTTATGCAATCACATAAGTTCAGCCACCACCTTACACTCTTACATCCAGATATACATTAATGTTATGTACATGTCACATTTGAAAATGCATAAACATCCTGATCCTAGTAACACCCTGACAAATCCATTCGAATTGAAATACATGTAAGGATCAGTCGTCCTGGTCCCTTAGCTGGAAAACAGCCCCAAAGCATGATGTTTCCACCCCCATGCTTCACAGCAGGTATGGTGTTCTTTAGATGCAACTCAGCATTCTTTGTCCTCCAAACATGACGAGTTGAGTTTATAGTTATATTTTGGTTTCATCTGACCATATGACATTCTCCCAATCTTCTTCTGCATCATCCAAATGCCCTCTAGCAAACTTCAGAAGGGCCTGGACATGTACTGGCTTAAGCAGAGGGACACGTCTGGCACTGCAGGATTTGAGTCCCTGGCGTCGTAGTGTGTTACTGATGGTAGGCTTTGTTACTTTGGTCCCAGCTCTGTAGGTCATTCACTAGGTCCCCCGGAGTGGTTCTTGGATTTTTGCTCACCGTTCTTGTGATCATTTTGACCCCATGGGGTGAGATCTTGCGTGGAGCCCCAGACCGAGGGAGATTATCAGTGGTCTTGTATGTCTTCCTAATAATTTATTAAAACAGCCTGTTTTGCAATGAAGGTCTATGGTATCTTCAACAGCACCAAACAATTTCCTCTTGCTCGTAGGGCTCACCCCCTTCTTTAAGTCTACATGGTAATTATGACCACTTCCGGAGGACAACCTCCACCCATCAAAGCTTTTGTAGTATGAAAGGACATGTTTCCATCCAATTGTAGCATTAGTATCAGATAATGAACTTATTGTGTTTTATTGGGGTTGTGCTGCAGAGGGGGGGTTATATGTGTTGAGAAGCTTGGTGAGTTGTGACCTTATTGGATATAAATGAGTGAGAGTGAAAAGTGATAGTTGAGCATTTTTAGGATAGTATTCAATTCAAATTAGTTTCTTCAAATTACAGGAGACAGATGTGATAAGAGTGTATACTTGTGTCCAGTTAGTGGAAATGTATTTAAATTTGCCATCCTAATTTATGAAGCAAGTAGCAGTAGCTCGCCAGCTACCAGCGTAAGTGTGCTATTTTCGCAGACAGAATGGTAGAATGGCCAACACTGGCAAAGATGTTATGGATATTTTGTTGAAGAACCTATTTCATTCTCTAGGGTAAGTGGAAAAGGTGCAAATTTAAACAGAGGGATGACCTCCTCCTCAGTTTCATGACCTCTGCCTCAATTTCATGAAGAAAAGATAAAATTTTGTTGATATTGATTGGTATCAAAAGTTAGCTGCTTAACCTAGTGAAAACCCTCTACATTATTGCACTGAAAAGGCAGTGCGCGAAATAATTTTTTTTTTTTAGAAATATGTAACTTTCACACATTAACAAGTCCAATACAGCAAATGAAAGATAAACATCTTGTCAATCTATCCATCGTGTCCGACTTAAAAAATGCTTTACAGCGAAAGCACCACATATGATTATGTTAAGTCATAGCCAAGTTGAAAAAACACACAGCCATTTTTCCAGCCAAAGATAGGAGACACAAAAAGCAGAAATATGGATCAAATGAATCACTAACCTTTGATAATCTTCATCAGATGACACTCATAGGACATCATGTTACACAATACATGTATGTTTTATTCGATAATGTGCATATCCATATTTACATTGGCGCCTTACGTGCAGTAATGTTTTGATTCCAAAACATCCGGTGATTTAGCAGAAATACTCATAATAAACATTGATGAAAGATACAAGTGTTATTCACAGAATTAAAGATAGACTTCTCCTTAATGCAACCGCTGTGTCGGATTTCCCAAAAACTTTAAGGAAAAAGCATAATCTGAGAACGGCGCTCAGAACCCAAAACAGCCAGAGGAATATCCACCATTTTGGAGTCAACAGAAGTTAGAAATAACATTATAAATATTCACTTACCTTTGATGATCTACATCAGAAGGCACTCCCAGGAATCCCAGGTCGACAATAAATGACTGATTTGTTCCATAAAGTTTCATAAAGTTTCATAAAGTCCGTCATTTATGTCCAAATAGCCACTTGTTGTTAGCGTGTTCAGCCAAGTAATCCATCTTCATGAGGCGCAGGCACTTCACCCAGACAAAAACTAGAAAAGTTCAATTACAGTCCTTTAGAAACATGTCAAACAATAAAGGAGGGGCTCATAAGACCTCTTTGAGTCTGTGGTCTAGCAGAGAGCCTTGGTCTCATGACACGCTCCGGACAGAGTTACCTCTCGTTCCAGTGCTTTTCTGAAGACATAGGAATTCTCCAGTTGGAACATTATTGATGTTTTATGTTAAAAACATCCTAGAAATGGATTCCAGATGTAGAATCATCATTGTAGTATCTAAAGACGATTGACATCTAGTGGAAGCCTTAGGACGTGCAACTTTATCCATATCTCAATTTGTATTCGGTAGTCCAAGCTTTGAAAAATGACAAACCTCAGATTTCCCACTTCCTGGTTGGATTTTTTCTCAGGTTTTTGCCTGCCATATGAGTTCTGTTATATTCACAGACATCATTCAAACAGTTTTAGAAAATTCAGAGTGTTTTCCATCCCAATATACTAATAATAGGCATATATTAGCAACTGGACCTGAGTAGCAGACAGTTTACTCTGGTCACCTTATTCATCCAAGCTACTCAATACTGCCTCCAGCCATAAGAAGTTAAGACCCTTGGAAACAAAGGGCTGTGAGACAGAGGTTTATTCCTGGACACATGAAAAGTGGGATGTATATGGAGGGTGCGTGGCAACAGAAAACAAACAGCAGAGGGGCTAAGGATTTAGGCTATGGGGAAAGGAACAATGAAATGTGGAGAAAGTTTACGAGACTCCACCCGGAGGGGAAAGCCATAGCCTCTGCCTAACCCCATACTGGGGAGCGGGGTCCTGGATTTGGTCTACAGAAGGCCTCTTCAACAGAAGAGCGTCTCTTCCAGATACGGCGACAGCGGCGAATGAATATCTGGGCAGAGGGTATTCTGACTTCTTCCTCTTGCTTAGGGAACAGCTGGGGCTGAATCCCAAGGAACACTCAAAGGGCTAGAGACCAGTGGTTGAGCAGGGAAGGGTGTTACAGGCGTGTTCCACCCACACGAGTTGCTGGTTCCTGTTGGTGAGGTTGGCAGAGATGAGACAACGAAGAGCCATCTCCGGTTCCTGATCGTCACACTCTGACTGGCCGTTAGATTAGGGTGAAAACCGTCTGGCAGATGACCCAATCAGGGTGCAGAACACCTTCCAGCCATCTTATAGAAAACCTATCCACCACCAAACCTATCCAAACCACTCTCACCTTGTCTCAATCCATTTGTATTTATCCTGCAGTGATGACGTATCCTAGGACGGAGATGGTGGAGCGATGGAATTCACTCTTCTGAAAGACCTGCCAGATGTGGAGAAAGTCTGAGCTGAATGGGAGAAGACAAGGACATTGTTGAGGTAGACAAACACTAACCGTTTCAGCATGTCCCATAACACATATTTGACCAGGACCTGGAACACAGCGGGAGTGTTGGTCAGTCCAAATGGCATAACCAAGTACTTATAGTGCCCGCTAGCCATGTTAAAGGTTGTCTTCCACTCGTCTCCTCTCCTCGAACACAGCGGGAGTGTTGGTCAGTTCGAATGGCATAACCAAGTACTTATAGTGCCCGCTAGCCATGTTAAAGGTTGTCTTCCACTCGTCTCTTCTCCTCAAACACAGCGGGAGTGTTGGTCAGTTCAAATGGCATAACCAAGTACTTAAAGTGCCCGCTAGCCATGTCAAAGGCTGTCTTCCACTCGTCTCCCCGTATCCAAACCAGATGGTAGGCATTCCGAAGGTCTAACATTGAGGAGATGGTCGCTCCCTGAAGAGGTTCAACAGCCGAGGTGAAGATTGGTAGAGGGTAACGTTTTTTTTAACTGTGATGTCATTAACTTCTTCGAGATAGGGGGTGCTCTTTTAATTTTTGGATAAAAAACGTCCCGTTTTAAACAAGATATTTTGTCACGAAAAGATGCTTGACTATGCATGTAATTGACAGCTTTGGAAAGAAAAAACTCTGACGTTTCCAAAACTGCAAAGATATTATCTGTGAGTGCCCCAGAACTAATGCTACAGACGAAACCAAGATGAAATTTCATACAGGAAATGGTCCAGATTTTGAATGCCCTGTGTTCCAATGTCTCCTTATGTGGCTGTGAATGCGCCAGGAATGAGCCTGCCCTTTCTGTCGTTTCCCCAAGGTGTCTGCAGCATTGTGACGTATTTATAGGCATATCATTGGAAGATTGACCATAAGAGACTACATTTACCGGGTGTCCGCCCGGTGTCCTCCGTCTAAATTATTGCATAATCTCCAGGTCCATGCGTGTTCCATTTTCTTCAGAGGAGAAACCAAACTGCCACGAATGATTTATCACCGATAGATATGTGAAAAACACCTTGAGGATTGATTCTAAACAATGTTTGTGTCACGCCTTGGTCATTGTATTTTGTGTTTTTGTTATATGTTTGGGTAAGCCAGGGTGTGACATGGGTTTATATGTTGTTTTCGTATTGGGGTTTGTATTATTTGGGATCGCGGCTGATTAGGGGTGTTGTTAGGCTTGGCTGCCTGAGGCGATTCTCAATCAGAGTCAGGTGCTTATCGTTGTCTCTGATTGGGAACCGTATTTAGGCATCCTGAGTTTCGCTTTGTATTTCGTGGGTGATTGTTCCTGTCTTTGTGTAGTTTCACCAGATAGAATGTAATTGGTTTCACGTTCCGTTTGTTGTTTTTGTATTTAGTTATTTCATGTATCGTTTCGTTTTCTTCATTAAAGATCATGAGTAACAAACACGCTGCATTTCGGTCCGACTCTCTTCCTTCAACAGACGAACGCCGTTACAGTTTGCCATGTTTCTGTCGATATTATGAAGTTAATTTGGAAAAAGGTTCACGTTGTAATGACTTAATTTTCGTTTTTTTTCTTACCCAAACGTGATGAACAAAACGGAGCGATTTGTCCTACACAAATAATATTTTGGGAAAAACTGAACATTTGCTATCTAACTGAGAGTCTCCTCATTGAAAACATCTGAAGTTCTTCAAAGGCAAAGTATTTTATTTGAATGCTTTTCTTGTTTTTGTGAAAATGTTGCATGCTGAATGCTAGGCGTAATGCTATGCTAGGCTATCAATAATCTTACACAAATGCTTGTTTAGCTATGGTTCAAAAGCATATTTTGAAAATCTGAGATGACAGTGTTGTTAACAAAATGCTAAGCTTGAGAGCAAATATATTTATTTAATTTCTTTTGCGATTTTCATGAATAGTTAACGTTGCATTATTGTAATGAGCTTGAGGCTATAAATAGGATCCCGGATACCGGATTGCTCGTCGCAACAGGTTAAGGCCCCGGTAGTCGATACACGGGCGCAGGGTTTTGTCCTTCTTCTCCACATAGAAGAACCATGCGCCAGCGTGAGAGGCAGATGGACTAATACTCTCTGCAGCGAGAGAGTCCTCAATGTACTCCTCCGTAGCCTTGGTCTCCAGATCCAACAGGTGTTAAAGCTGCTACCGTGGTGGTGTAGTGACCTGGAGAAGGTCAATGGCGCAGTCGTAGGGTCAATACGGATGGAAAGACGTATTGTGGGCATTGTTTAAGACCTCCCGGAGGTCCTAATACTCCGCGGGAATGGCGGAGAAATCCAAGCCTTCTCCCAAGCCTGCAGGAAGATGTCCCGGGGCAGGCTGTGCAAACTTCAGACACTGCGCATGGCAGAGCGTGCTTCAACCCACGATAAAACCAGTAGCCAAGTCGAACAGGGGATTGTGCTTCTGGAGCCACGAATACATCAAAAACAACGGGTACATGGGGAGATTCTATGAGCAGGAAATGCATACACTCAGTGTGAATTCTTGATACTCGTAGGTTGATAGGAACTGTATTGCGGGTGACTGCCAATAGAGCACTCATCTAACGCTCTGAGGTCCATGAGAATAGAGAGGGATTGAGTGGAGATTCCCAGCTACAACACAAAAGTCACATCAACAAAGCTCTCGTCGGACTTGAGTCAATGAGGCCTGGTCATCCAACAACAGGGTGGCATTGAGGGGTACGAATTAAGTGAGATTGTAAAATCCCCATACTGCTGACCAGAGTACTCATACATCCTGGTGAGCCTGGTGTTTTTAATGGATAGGTGGAAATATAAAGTCCTGTAGTCCCACAATACAGACAGTTCCTGGTGCACATCCTGTGTAAATGTTCATCCAGAGACAATCTAGCCCTTCCCAGTAACTTGGACTCTGGAGGAGGCGAGTTGACCACCCTCAGTGATTTCCCTGGGCAATCGGGTGACCTCGGAAGGTGGATGTCGGGAACTTCTAGGATTGCTCTGAGGTGAGGTGGGAGCAGTGGAGGAGCAAGTGTGACCGGGAACAGACCTCTCCCTCCTACGTTCCTGTAGCCGCCCATCGATCCGTAAAGTCAAGGCGATGAGGGAGTCGAGATCCATGGGAAGCTCCCGGGCTGCGAGCTCGTCTTTAACCTCCTCCTCTGATAATCTGTGAAAATACATGTCGAAAAGGGCTTCCGGTTTCCAGGCACTCTCAGTAGCCAGTGTGCAAAAATCCACCCTGTAGTCTGCCACACTAGAGGAGTCTAGTGTGCTTGATGAGCTTGATGCCTTGATAAGCTCCTTTCCTGAGGACGGCTCACCTCTCACAGTTCTGGGCGACTTTAACCTCCCCACATCTACCTTTGACTCATTCCTCTCTGCCTCCTTCTTTCCACTCCTCTCCTCTTTTGACCTCACCCTCTCACCTTCCCGCTTGACCCTATCCCCTCCTCTCTTCTCCAGACCATTTCCGGAGACCTTCTCCCTTACCTCACCTCGCTCATCAACTCATCCCTGACCGCTGGCTACGTCCCTTCCGTCTTCAAGAGAGCGAGAGTTGCACCCCTTCTGAAAAAACCTACACTCGATCCCTCCGATGTCAACAACTACAGACCAGTATCCCTTCTTTCTTTTCTCTCCAAAACTCTTGAACGTGCCGTCCTTGGCCAGCTCTCCCGCTATCTCTCTCTGAATGACCTTCTTGATCCAAATCAGTCAGGTTTCAAGACCAGTCATTCAACTGAGACTGCTCTTCTCTGTATCACGGAGGCGCTCCGCACCGCTAAAGCTAACTCTCTCTCCTCTGCTCTCATCCTTCTAGACCTATCGGCTGCCTTCGATACTGTGAACCATCAGATCCTCCTCTCCACCCTCTCCGAGTTGGGCATCTCCGGCGCGGCCGACGCTTGGATTGCGTCCTACCTGACAGGTCGCTCCTACCAGGTGGCGTGGCGAGAATCTGTCTCCTCACCACGTGCTCTCACTACTGGTGTCCCCCAGGGCTCTGTTCTAGGCCCTCTCCTATTCTCGCTATACACCAAGTCACTTGGCTCTGTCATAACCTCACATGGTCTCTCCTATCATTGCTATGCAGACGACACACAATTAATCTTCTCCTTTCCCCCTTCTGATGACCAGGTGGCGAATCGCATCTCTGCATGTCTGGCAGACATATCAGTGTGGATGACGGATCACCACCTCAAGCTGAACCTCGGCAAGACGGAGCTGCCCTTCCTCCCGGGGAAGGACTGCCCGTTCCATGATCTCGCCATCACGGTTTACAACTCCATTGTGTCCTCCTCCCAGAGCGCTAAGAACCTTGGCGTGATCCTGGACAACACCCTGTCGTTCTCAACTAACATCAAGGCGGTGGCCCGTTCCTGTAGGTTCATGCTCTACAACATCCGCAGAGTACGACCCTGCCTCACACAGGAAGCGGCGCAGGTCCTAATCCAGGCACTTGTCATCTCCCGTCTGGATTACTGCAACCCGCTGTTGGCTGGGCTCCCTGCCTGTGCCATTAAACCCCTACAACTCATCCAGAATGCCGCAGCCCGTCTGGTGTTCAACCTTCCCAAGGTCTCTCACGTCACCCCGCTCCTCCGCTCTCTCCACTGGCTTCCAGTTGAAGCTCGCATCCGCTACAAGACCATGGTGCTTGCCTACGGAGCTGTGAGGGGAACGGCACCTCAGTACCTCCAGCCTCTGATCAGGCCCTACACCCAAACAAGGGCACTGCGTTCATCCACCTCTGGCCTGCTCGCCTCCCTACCACTGAGGAAGTACAGTTCCCGCTCAGCCCAGTCAAAACTGTTCGCTGCTCTGGCCCCCCAATGGTGGAACAAACTTCCTCACGACGCCAGGACAGCGGAGTCAATCACCACCTTCCGGAGACACCCGAAACCCCACCTCTTTAAGGAATACCTAGGATAGGATAAAGTAATCCTTCTCACCCCCCCCCCTTTAAGATTTAGATGCACTATTGTAAAGTGACTGTTCCACTGGATGTCATAAGGTGAATGCACCAATCTGTAAGTCGCTCTGGATAAGAGCGTCTGCTAAATGACTTAAATGTCAATGTAAATGTTGATGTAGTTGGCGCAGCTTACGAGCAGCCTCTCTCCTGAACAACGGAGAATCGAACACTTTTCATACCTCCGCCGCAAACTCCTCCAGACTGAGGCAAACGGTGGACTGGGAGAGAAAAGGGAGCACTGGGAGAGAAAAGCCCAGCAGGTTCCCGAATCTCCAGCGCTCCGGAGGAAGTAAGCAAGGTTCTCGGGATACCGTGGTAGGCTGGAAAGAAGCGTCCCTGGTGGCGGGGTTGCTGAGAGTCTGGGGGATTACTGTAGTGGCTTGGTACCTAGTAGGGAATCTGCGGAATTGCTTCAACAATGGAGTGAAAGCATTCTGCCAGGGTATGGATTCCCTCCATAAGGACTTGCAGTAGCTCCTCATGTCTTCCAATGGTGTCTCCTTGGGAGGAGACAGCATTGCAGAGCTGGTCCAAGTCTGCTGGGTCAGTCATGGCCAGGACGTACTGTTAGGTCTCCTGCTAAGACCCAGATGAAGACACAGGAGGCGGATAGTACGAGTCTCAGAGTTTATTATAGTACAAGGGGCAGGCAAAAGGTAAGTCAAGGCAGGCAAAGAGTCATTATGCAAATCAGAGTCAGGAAGGTACAGGACAGGCAGGCAGGATAAGGGTCAGGACAGGCTGAAAAGTCCGAACTGGGAAGACTAGGAAAAACTAAAACTAGATCACAGGAAACACGGGAACATGCTGGTGGGACTTGATGGGACAAAACGAACTGTCAACAGACAAACAGAAAAAGCAGGTATAAATACACTGGGGATAATGGAGGGAGATGGGAGACACCTGGTGGGGGATGGAAACAAGCACAAAGGCAGGTGAAACAGATCAGGGTGTGACACACATCTAACAAAGGTCATTTACAATCACATTTGCACTACACTCTCCGCGCATATGACATTGCACACATATCATCCTCAACAATCAGTACACAATTTCCCCATCCATAAAATATAATGATATAACTTTGGAGCACTTTGACATGATTAATGGAGCGTTTGTTTGAAGCACAACTGTAATTCTCATAACTACTCCCACAGATAATAAAGCGGCATGAGAGACTGTCTGTCAGTGTGCTGGAGGACACAGACATCTAGCCTTGCTCTACTTCCTTCCTCATTCCCCCACTCAGCATGCCTCGTGGCTCATCCAAACATAATCAGATACGAATAAACCACCCAAATATAGTTGTTGCTCTCCTCATTTACATTGCAATTAGAAATAGTGTCAAAAGCCATTTAGTGGTGTATTTCATAAACATGGTGGTCTTATAATGTTGCCATGTACAATAATGCTAGCAGATACAATGCATTCTGAAAGTATTTGGATCCCTTGACTTTTTCCACATCTTGTTAACATTACAATCTTACTCTAAAATGGTTGAAATAAAAAACGTTCCTCATCAATCTACACACAATACCCCATAATGACAACGTGTAAACAGGTTTTTATATTTTTTTTGATAATGTATTAAAAGAAAAAACGATATATCACATTTACATAAATATTTAGATCCTTTACTCAGTACTTTGTTAAAACCTCTCGGGGATTCGTGGGACGGTAGCGTCCCACTTGGTCAACATCCAGTGAAAATGCAGAGTGCCAAATTCAAATAAATGAGTCTAAAAATTAAACTTTGATGAAATCACACATTCAAAATAAAAATGAAAGCTACACTTGTTGTGAATCCATGTGCCAGATTTCAATTTCTTTTTTTTACAGTGAAAGCAAACGATGCTTCACTGCTCAAAAAAATAAGGGGAACACTAAAATAATACATCCTAGATCTGAATGAATGAAATATTCTTATTAAATACTTTTTTCTTTACATAGTTGAATGTGCTGACAACAAAATCACACAAAAATTATCAATGGAAATCAAATTTATCAACCCATGGAGGTCTGGATTTGGAGTCACACTCAAAATTAAAGTGGAAAACCACACTACAGGCTGATCCAACATTGATGTAATGTCCTTAAAACAAGTCATAATGTTGTTAAATAGTGTGTGTGGCCTCCACGTGCCTGTATGACCTCCCTACAATGCCTGGGCATGCTCCTGATGAGGCGGCGGATGGTCTCCTGAGGGATCTCCTCCCAGACCTGGACTAAAGCATCCCCCAACTCCTGGACAGTCTGTGGTGCAATGTGGCATTGCAGATGTGCTCAATTGGATTCAGGTCTGGGGAACGGGCGGGCCAGTCCATAGCATCAATGCCTTCCTCTTGTAGGAACTGCTGACACACTCCAGCCACATGAGGTCTAGCATTGTCTTGCATTAGGAGAAACCCAGGGCCAACCGCACCAGCATATGGTCTCACAAGGGGTCTGAGGATCTCATCTCGGTACCTAATGGCAGTCAGCCTACCTCTGGCGAGCGCATGAAGGGCTGTGCGGCCCCCCTAAGAAATGCCACCCCACACCATGACTGACCCACCGCCAAACCGGTCATGCTGGAGAATGTTGCAGGCAGCAGAACGTTCTCCATGGCATCTCCAGACTCTGTCACATGTGCTCAGTGTGAACCTGCTTTCATCTGTGAAGAGCACAGGGCGCCAGTGGCAAATTTGCCAATCTTGGTGTTCTCTGGCAAATGCCAAACATCCTGCACGGTGTTGGGCTGTAAGCACAACCCCCACCTGTGGACGTCGGGCCCTCATACCACCCTCATGGAGTCTGTTTCTGACCGTTTGAGCAGACACATGCACATTTGTGGCCTGCTGGAGGTCATTTTGCAGGGCTCTGGCAGTGCTCTTCCTGCTCCTCCTTGCACAAAGGCGGAGGTAGTGGTCCTGCTGCTGGGTTGTTGCCCTCCTACGGCCTCCTCCACGTCTCCTGATGTACTGGCCTGTCTCCTGGTAGCGCCTCCATACTCTGGACACTACGCTGACAGACACAGTAAACCTTCTTGCCACAGCTCGCATTGATGTGTCATCCTGGATGACCTGCACTACCTGAACCACTTGTGTGGGTTGTAGACTCTGTCTCATGCTACCACTAGGGTGAAAACACCGCCAGCATTCAAAAGTGACCAAAACATCAGCCAGGAAGCATAGGAACTGAGAAGTGGTCTGTGGTCACCACCTGCAGAACCACTCCTTTATTGGGGGTGTCTTGCTAATTGCCTATAATTTCCACAACAACATGTGAAATTTATTGTCAATCAGTGTTGCTTCCTAAGTGGACAGTTTGATTTCACAGAAGTGTGATTTACTTGGAGTTACATTGTGTTGTTTAAGTGTTCCCTTTATTTTTTCAGCAGTGTATTATCTGAGGATAGCACACCAGTAAATAAAAAGAGAAAAGCATATTACAAACCTGCAGGCGCGACACAAAACGCAGAAATAAAAATATAATTCATGCCTTACCTTTGACCAGCTTCTCCTGCTGGCACTCCAATATGTCCCATAAACATCACAAATGGTCCTTTTCTTTGATTTATTCCGTAAATATATATCCAAAATGTCAATTTATTTGGCACGTTTGATCCAGAAAAACATCGGTTCCAACCTGCGCAAATATCTCAAAAGTTACCTGGTGTCCAGACATTTCAAACTACTTTTGTAATATAACTTTAGGTATTTTGTAATGTAAATCACTGATAAAATTGAAGATGGGATGATCTTTGTTCAATACAGTAGGAAAACAATGTGGAGCGTGCTTTCACGTCACTCGCCTCTAACAAAGAGTACACTTCCCTCGAGCCTCATTCTGAACAGTGCTTCTTCTTCATTTCTTAAAGGAAAAACCTCAACCAATTTCTAAAGACTGTTGACATCCAGTGGAATCCAGTGGAAGCGGTAGGAACTCCAAGAAGGTCCCTTAGAAATCTGTATTCCCAATGAAAACCCATTGAAACCCAGAGTGACCTAAAACAAAAATCTGAACAAAAATCTGAATGGTTTGTCCTCGGGGTTTTGCCTGCCAAATAAGTTATGTTATACTCACAGACATGATTCAAACAGTTTTAGAAGCTTCAGAGTGTTTTCTATCCACATCTTATTGTCTTATCTTATGGGGATGAGTAGCAGATAATTGGGCATGCTTTTCATCCACAATTCCAAATTTCCTTTCCTAGAGAAGTTTTAAAGCACCTTTGGCAACAATTACAGCCTTGCATCTTCTTTGATATGACGCCACAAGCTTGGCACACCTCTATTTGGGGAGTTTTTCCCAATCTTCTGTGCAGATCCTCTCAAGCTCTGTCAGGTTGGATGGGGAGCGTTGCTGCACAGCTATTTTCAGGTCTCTCCAGATATTTTAGATCGCATTCAAGTCCGGGCTCTGGCTGGGCCACTCAAAAAAATTATGAAACTTCGAAGGCACTCCTGTGTTGTCTTGGCTGTATGCTTAGAGTCATTATTCTGTTGGAAGGTGAACCTTCACCCCAGTCTGAGGTCCTGAGTGCTCTGGAGCAGGTTTTAATCAAGGATCTCTCTGTACTTTGCTCTGTTCATCTTTACTTTGATCATTACCAGTCTATCCAGTCCCTGCTGCTAAAAAAACTTCCCCACAGCATGATGCTGCAACCACCATGCTTCACCGTACGGATGGTGCCAGATTTTCTCCAGTTGTGAAGCTTGGCATTCAGGCCTAAGAATTGATCAGACAAAATAATATTATCATGGTCTGATAGTCTTTAGGTGGCTTTTGGCAAACTCCAAGTGGGCTGCCATGTGCCTTATACTGTGTGCTAAGATGGCATAGCAGTTCAGACGTCTTTTGTCCTCATCTTGTCGTGTCCTGTATATATATATATATTTACAACTTTTTTCACATACATTTTATTTGTATTTTCCATCAACTCATCTTCAAAACACTCTCCTGTAACCCGCCTCACCAATTTATATTTATAAAAAAGTATTATTTACCTCAAATCTGTAATCCTCCAAGAAGCTAGCCAGAAACTCCAAGAATCTAGCCAGAACCTAGCCAGAAGCTAGCCAGGAGCTAGCCAGAAGCTAGCCCAGAAGCTAATCCAGAAGCTAATCAGAAGCTAGTTCAGAAGCTCGTTAGCTTCTTTACTGGCAAATTGTTAGTATTCAGCTAACCACGGTTTGTGGTCATCAGCTATCCTTTAGCTCGAAAATCTTTCGCCAGTTTTGTGCGGCGCAGCGCGGCTCGGAACGGAACATACCGGACCAATTTTTCTCTCCATGTCCCTGGATTTAAACTGCTCTCTGGACATTCATACCTGGATCTCACAGCTAGCTAGCTGCTATCCGTGTGACTATCGGCTTTCTTCGATTCCGGAGCAAACATCAATTATTCCGGAGCTAGCCAGCTGAAGAGTTCCATCAATCACTCCTGGGCTGCAGTCACCTATCCGGACCCGTTTCACTGCCTATTCGGAGACCCACCGGGCATTCACAACTGGACTGTCGACATTATCTACCAGAAAGAGATCCGGCTGGCTCCTCCGTCGCGATGTTACCTGAACGCCCATCTGCGGCCTGCTAACCGTTAGCTGTCTTACCGGCTGCTATCTGAATAGACAATCGGACAATTTATTTATTTTTATTATTATTATGTTTTCTTCTTGGGCCTCTATAACTATCTATTGTTTTTATTTTTGTTGTTGTTGTGTGATTTGGATTAATCATCTCTACCACACGGAACCCCACTAATCTACTGACGGAACGCTAGAGGTGGCTAACAACAGACCTCCATCCTATGCTAGCTTGCTACCGATGGCCTGGCTAGCTGTCTAAATCGCCGTGACCCCCAACCAACCTCTCCACTCACTGGACCCTTTTGATCACTCGACTAAGCATGCATGTCCTTAATGTCAATATGTCTTGTCCATTGCTGTTCTGGTTAGTGTTTATTGGCTTATTTAACTGTAGAGCCTCTAGTCCTGCTCACTATACCTTATCCAACCTATTAGTTCCACCACCCACATATGCAATGACATCTCCTGGTTTCAATGATGTTTCTAGAGACAATATCTCTCTCTTCATCACTCAATACCTAGGTTTACCTCCACTGTATTCACATCCTACCATACCTTTGTCTGTACATTATACCTTGATGCTATTTTATCGCCCCCAGAAACGTCCTTTTACTCTCTGTTCCAGACGTTCTAGACGACCAATTCTTATTGCTTTTAGCCGCACCCTTATTCTACTCCTCCTATGTTCCTTTGGCGATGTAGAGGTGAATCCAGGCCCTGCAGTGCCTAGCTCCACTCCTATTCCCCAGGCGCTCTCTTTTGACGACTTCTGTAACCGTAATAGCCTTGGTTTCATGCATGTTAACATTAGAAGCCTCCTCCCTAAGTTTGTTCTATTCACTGCTTTAGCACACTCTGCCAACCGGGATATTCTAGCTGTGTCTGAATCATGGCTTAGGAAGGCCACCCAAAATTCAGACATTTTAATTCCAAACTACAACATTTTTAGACAAGATAGAAATGCCAAAGGGGGCGGTGTTGCAATCTACTGCAAAGATAGCCTGCAGAGTTCTGTCCTACTATCCATGTCTGTACCCAAACAATTTGAACTTCTACTTTTAAAAATCCACCGCCTGCTATAGACCACCCTCTGCCCCCAGCTGTGCTCTGGACACCATATGTGAACTGATTGCCCCCCATCTATCTTCAGAGCTGGTGCTGCTAGGCGACCTAAACTGGAACATGCTTAACACCC
This sequence comes from Oncorhynchus gorbuscha, assembly GCF_021184085.1. Classification (NCBI taxonomy): domain Eukaryota; kingdom Metazoa; phylum Chordata; class Actinopteri; order Salmoniformes; family Salmonidae; genus Oncorhynchus; species Oncorhynchus gorbuscha. Next base: position 74,257,077 of record NC_060188.1, read on the forward strand.
CAGCCATCCTACAATCTAAACTTGATGCCCTCAATCTCACACAAATTATCAATGAACCTACCAGGTACCTCCCCAAAGCCTTAAACACGGGCACCCTCATAGATATCATCCTAACCAACTTCCCCTCTAAATGCACCTCTGCTGTCTTCAACCAAGATCTCAGTGATCACTGCCTCATTGCCTGCATCCATAATGGGTCAGCGGTCAAACGACCTCCACTCATCACTGTAAACACTTCAGCGAGCAGGCCTTTCTAATCGACCTGGCCGGGGTATCCTGGAAGGATATTGATCTCATCCCGTCAGTAGCGGATGCCTGGATATTTTTTAAAATGCCTTCCTAACCATCTTAAATAAACATGCCCCATTCAATAAATTTAGAACCAGGAACAGATGTAGCCCTTGGTTCTCCCCAGACCTGACCGCCCTTAACCAACAGAAAAACATCCTATGGCGTTCTGCATTACCATCGAACAGCCCCCGTGATATGCAGCTGTTCAGGGAAGCTAGAAACCATTATACACAGGCAGTTAGAAAAGCCAAGGCTAGCTTTTTCAAGCAGAAATTTGCTCCCTGCAACACTAACTCAAAAAAGTTCTGGGACACTGTAAAGTCCATGGAGAATAAGAACACCTCCTCCCAGCTGCCCACTGCACTGAAGATAGGAAACACTGTCACCACTGATAAATCCACCATAATTGAGAATTTCAAAAAGCATTTTTCTACGGCTGGCCGTGCTTTCCACCTGGCTACTCCTACCCCGGTCAACAGCACTGCACCCCAACAGCAACTCCCCCAAGCCTTCCCCATTTCTCCTTCTCCCAAATCCGTTCAGCTGATGTTCTGAAAGAGCTGCAAAATCTGGACCCCTACAAATCAGCCGGGCTAGACAATCTGGACCCTTTCTTTCTAAAATTATCTGCCGAAATTGTTGCCACCCCTATTACTAGCCTGTTCAACCTCTCTTTCGTGTCGTCTGAGATTCCCAAAGATTGGAAAGCAGCTGCGGTCATCCCCCTCTTCAAAGGGGGGGACACTCTTGACCCAAACTGCTACAGACCTATATCTATCCTACCATGCCTTTCTAAGGTCTTCGAAAGCCAAGTAAACAAACAGATTACCGACCATTTCGAATCTCACCATACCTTCTCTGCTATGCAATCTGGTTTCAGAGCTGGTCATGGGTGCACCTCAGCCACGCTCAAGGTCATAAACGATATCTTAACCGCCATCGATAAGAAACATTACTGTGCAGCCGTATTCATTGATCTGGCCAAGGTTTTGGACTCTGTCAAACACCACATCCTCATCGGCAGACTTGACAGCCTTGGTTTCTCAAATGATTGCCTCGCCTGGTTCACCAACTACTTCTCTGATAGAGTTCAGTGTGTCAAATCGGAGAGTCTGCTGTCCGGACCTCTGGCAGTCTCTATGGGGGTGCCACAGGGTTCAATTCTTGGACCGACTCTCTTCTCTGTATACATCAATGAGGTCGCTCTTGCTGCTGGTGAGTCTCTGATCCACCTCTACGAAGACGACACCATTCTGTATACTTCTGGCCCTTCTTTGGACACTGTGTTAACAACCCTCCAGGCAAGCTTCAATGCCATACAACTCCCATTCCGTGGCCTACAATTGCTCTTAAATATAAGTAAAACTAAATGCATGCTCTTCAACCGATCGCTAATTGCACCTACCCGCCTGTCCAACATCACTACTCTGGACGGCTCTGACTTAGAATACGTGGACAACTACAAATACTTAAGTGTCTGGTTAGACTGTAAACTCTCCTTCCAGACCCATATCAAACATCTCCAATCCAAAGTTAATCTAGAATTGGATTCCTATTTCGCAACAAAGCATCCTTCACTCATGCTGCCAAACATACCCTTGTAAAACTGACCATCCTACCAATCCTCGACTTTGGCGATGTCATTTACAAAATAGCCTCCAATACCTTACTCAACAAATTGGATGCAGTCTATCACAGTGCAATCCATTTTGTCACCAAAGCCCCATATACTACCCACCATTGCGACCTGTACGCTCTCGTTGGCTGGCCCTCGCGTCATACTCGTTGCCAAACCCACTGGCTCCATGTCATCTAAAAGACCCTGCTAGGTAAAGTCCCCCCTTATCTCAGCTCGCTGGTCACCATAGCATCTCCCACCTGTAGCACACCCTCCAGCAGGTATATCTCTCTAGTCACCCCCAAAACCAATTATTTCTTTGGCCGCCTCTCCTTCCAGTTCTCTGCTGCCAATGACTGGAATGAACTACAAAAATCTCTGAAACTGGAAACACTCCAGTATATGTTATTCGAACTCAATCAGCAGAGTGATCTCCAGCCTTGTCCGCGTCAACAATCACACCTGTGTTAACGAGAGAATCACTGACATGATGCCAGCTGGTCCTTTTGTGGCAGGGCTGAAATGCAGTGGACATGTTTTTGGGGGATTCAGTTAATTTTCATGGCAAAGAGGGACTTTGCAATTAATTGCAATTCATCTGATCACTCTTCATAACATTCTGGAGTATATGCAAATTGCCATCATACAAACTGAGGCAGCAGACTGTGAAAATGAATATTTGTGTAATTCTCAAAACTTTTGGCCACAACTGTACTTTTGTTTATCCCACGTGTAACTCTGTGTTGTTGTTTATTGTCACACTGCTTTGCTTTATCTTGGCCAGCTCGCAGTTATAAATGAGAACTTGTTCTCACCCGGCATACCTGGTTAAATAAAGGTGAAATACATTTTAAAAATTAAAACTGTAACGAATTACATTTAGAAAGTAACATTGGTTTGGAAGGTGACCAAGAACCCGATGGGCACTCTGACAGCTCCCGAGTTCCTCTTTGGAGATGGGCGAACCTTCCGGAAGGACAACCATCTCTGCAGCACTCCATCAATCCTCAGTAAAAGGCTAACAAAAGACTGCTTGGAGTTTTCCAAAAGGCACCTTAATAATGGTACTAGGCGGCAGTAATTTCATTTTTGAAAAAAAAAACGTTCACGTTTTAAACAGGATATTTTGTCAGGACAAGATGCTAGAATATGCATATAACTGACAGCTTTGGATAGAAAACACTCAAACGTTTCCAAAACTGTAAAGATATTGTCTGTGAGTATAACAAAACTGATGTTGCAGGCGAAAGCCTGAGAAAAATCCAATCCGGAAGTGCCCCAGGTTTTGAAAGCGCTGCATTCCAATGAGTCCCTATTCAGCTGTGAATGTGCCATCAACGAGCTTATGCTTTCTACGTATTCCCTAAGGTGTCTACAGCATTGTGACCTAGTTTTACGCATTTATGTTGAAGAATAGCTGTAGGCGGCTACATTGCGTAAGTGGTCACATGGTGGCTCCGAGAGAGATTCTCGAGTAAAATACAGAGGTAGCCATTACCTCTGTAATATTATCGAATAGATATTAGAAAAACACCTTGAGGATTGATTATAAACAACGTTTGCCATGTTTCTGTTGATATTATGGAGCTAATTTGGAATATTTTTCTCCTTTGTCGTGACCTCAATTTCCGGGCGATTTCTCAGCCAAACGTGAAGAACAAACGGAGCTATTTCGCCTACAAACATAATATTTTGGGAAAAAATGAACTTTGGCTACCTACCTGGGAGTCTCGTGAGTCAAAACATCCGAAGTTCATCGAAGGTAAACGCTTGCATTCTATTGCTGTTCTGATTTTCGTGACAAGGTTGCCTGCTGCTAGCAAGGCATAATGCTATGCTAGTCTATGATAAACTTACACAAATGCTTGTCTAGCGTTGGCTGTAAAGCATATTTAAAAAATCTGAGATGACAGGGTGATTATCAAAAGGCTAAGCTGTGTTCCAATATATTTCACTTGTGATATTCATGAATAGGAAGATTTTCTAGGAAGATTTATGTCTGTTGCGTTATGCTAATTAGTGTCAGGCGATGATTACGCTCACGGACCGGGTTTGAGAGTCACAATAAATTTTTAAGGAGAGATTCTCTGGTCTGATGAAAGCAAGATTGAACTCTTTGGCCTGAATGCGAAGCGTCACATCTGGAGGAAACCTGGCACAGTCACTACGGTGAAGCATAGTGGTGGCAGTATCATGCTGTGGGGACCTTTTTCAGCAACAGGGACTGGGAGACTAGTCAGAATTGAGGGAAAGATTACCGGAGAAGTGCAGAGAGATCCTTGATGAAAACCTGCTCCGGAGAGTTCAGGACTTCAGACTGGGGCGAAGGTTCACTTTCCAACACGATAACAACCCTAAGCACACAGCGAAGACAATGCAGGAGTGGCTTCAGGACAAGTCTCTAAATCTGACAAAGTATGAGAGGATCTGCTGAGAATAATGGGAGAAACTCCATAAATATAGGTGTGCCAAGCTTTTAGCGTCATCCCCAAGAAGACTCGAGGTGGTAATAACTTTGATATTTCCGTTTTTTTTTTTTTTAAACATGTTTTTGCTTTGTAATTATGGGGTATTATATGTAGTTTGAGGAAATACATTTTTATACATTTTAGAATAAGGCTGTAGCGTAACAAAATGTGGAAAAAGTGAACGGGTCTGAATACTTTCCGAATGCACTGTGTATCCCTCTTTGTCATATCCGAATACGTCAATGATACTGCAGAATAATAAATAAGGTTATAATTTTCAGTTTCAGAGTAACGTATAGTAATATTGATACCAGATTGTTAGCTGTCCTAGACTCTTCCAGTTAAACTGTATTAAATTAATCTAGCCCCATGCATAATGCAGAGGTCTAAACTAATGTATTTTCAAACATGACTATGAATGAGAATGTGTTGGCCATATAATAGCTTAGGATATCTTGGATGGATAAGGTTGAGGAGCCCAAGTCTAACAATGATAAGAACAGGAAGAATTATCCGACCGAGAACATAATCTTTGAAAATACAATAACACTTAAATATGGTCTCACCGACACATCTCAATCAAATGTATTTATAAAGTCCTTCTTACATCAGCTGATGTCACAAAGTGCTGTACAGAAACCCAGCCTAAAACCCCAAACAGCAAGCAAAGCAGGTGTAGAAGCACGGTGACTAGGAAAATACTCCCTTGAAAGGCCAAGATCTAGGAAGAAATTTAGAGAGGAACCAGGCTATGAGGGGTGGCTAGTCCTCCTCTGGCTATGCCGGGTGGAGATTATAACAGAACATGGCAAAGATGTTCAAATGTTCATAGATGACCAGCAGGGTCAAATAATAATAATCACAGTGGTTGTAGAGGGTGCAACAGGTCAGCACATCAGGAGTAAATGTCAGTTGGCTTTTCATAGCCGACCATTCAGACTATCTCTACTGCTACTGCTGTCTCGAGAGAGAGTTGAAAACAGCAAGTCTGGGACAGGTAGCACGTACAGTGAACAGGTCAGGGTTCCATAGCCATAAATATGTAACTTTCATACACTAACAAGTGCAATACATCAAATTAAAGATAAACTTCTTGTTAACCTCTTTGGCACAGGGGGCAGTTTTTCACGTTCCAGATGAAATGCATGTCCAAGGTAAACTGCCTGCTACTCAGACCCAGAAGCTAAGATATGCATATTATCAGTATATTTGGATATAAAACACTCTGAAGTTTCTAAAACTGTTTGAATAATGTATGTGAGTAAAACAGAACTTATTTGGCAGGCGAAACCCAAAGGACAAACCGTTCAGATTTTTTTTTTGAGGTCACTCTCTTTTCAATGGGTTTTCATTGGGAATCCACATTTTTAATCGACTTTCCTGCAGTTCATATCACTTCCAGTGGATGTCAACAGTCTTTAGAAATTGTTTGAGGTTTTTCCTTTGAGAAATGAAGAAGTAACACTGTTCAGAATGAGGCTCGAGGGAAGTGTACTCTTTGTTAGAGGCGCGTGCCCTGAAAGCACGCTCCACTTTGTTTTCATCCTGTATTGAACACAGTATATCCCATCTTCAATTTTATAAATTATTTGCGTAAAAAAATACCTAAAGTTGCATTACAAAAGTAGTTTGAAATGTTTGGACAATGCTTACAGGTAATATTTGAGATATTTTGTAGTCACTTTGCAAGTTGGAACCGGTGTTTTTCTGGATCAAAAGCTAGCGACCCACCTGGCCAAAAGCCAGGGAAAATGCAGAGTGCCAATTTCAAATAAATTACTATAAAAATCAAACTTTCATTAAAACTACAGTTGTTGTGAATCCAGCCAACATGTCAGATTTCAAAAAGGCTTTTCGGCGAAAAAAAAAAAGATGCTATTGTCTGAGGATAGCACCTCTGTATACATAGAGAGAAACCATATTTCAACCCTGCAGGCGTGACACAAAACGCAGAAATAAAAATATATTAATTTCTTACCTTTGACGAGCTTCTTTTGTTGGCATTCCAATATGTCCCATAAACTGGTCCTTTTGTTCGATTTATTCCGTCAATATATCCAAAATGTCCAATTATTTGTTGCCGGTTACAACTTGCGGAACGTGACTACAAAATATCTCAAAAGGTACCTGTAAACTTTGCCAAAAAATTTCAAACTACTTTTGAAATACAACTTCAGGTATTTTTTTTACGTAAATAATCGATCAAATTGAAGACGGGATGATCTGTGTTCAATACAGGAAGAAAACAAACTGTAGCGAGCTTTCTGGTCACGCGCCTCTATTTCATTCAAGTTGGCTGTACTTCTTATTACACAAAGGAATAACCTTAACCAATTTCTAAAGACTGCTGACATCCAGTGGAAGCAATAGGAACTGCAAAAAAGGACACTTAAAAATCTGGATTCCCAATGAAACCCATTGAAAAGAGAGTGACCTAAAGAAAAATAATCTGAATGGTTTGTCCTCTGGGTTTCACCTGCTAAAGAAGTTCTGCTATACTCACAGACATGATTCAATCAGTTCCAAATCTACTAATGATATGCATATCTTAACTTCTGGGGATGAGTAGCAGGCAGTTGAATTTGGGCATGCATTTCACCCGGGCGTGAAAATACTGCCCCCTGTCACCAAGAAGTTATACTTCTCCTTAATGCATCCGCTGTGTCAGATTTCAAAAAAACTTTACGGAAAAAGCAAATCATGCAATAATCTGAGTACAACAAATCAAGCAATACAGATATCAGAAATAACATTATAAATATTCACTTACCTTTGATGATCTTCACCAGAATGCACTCCCAGGAATCCCAGTTCCACAATAAATGCTTGATTTGTTCGATAAAGTTAATCTTTATGTCCAAATACCTCCTTTTTGTTAGCGCGTTCAGCCAGTAATCCAAATTCATGATGCACAAGCAGATTAAAAGTCAAAAAGTTCCATTACAGTCCATAGAAACATCTCAAATGAAGTATAGAATCAATCTTTAGGATGATTTTATCATACATCTTCAATCATTTTCCGACCGGAGAATTCCTTTGTCTTCAGAAATACAATGGAACTCAAGCTGACACTCATGTGAACACGCGTCACGAGTTCATTGTACTCTGCCAGACCACTGACTCATTCAGCCCTCATTCCCACCTCCTTCACAGTAGAAGCATCAAACAAGGTTCTAAAGACTGTTGACATCTAGTGGAAGCCTTAGGAAGTGCAACCTGACCCCATAGACACTGTGTATTCGATAGGCAAAGAGTTGAAAAACTACAAACCTCAGATTTCCCAGTTCCTGGTTGGATTTTTCTCAGGTTTTCGCCTGCCATATGAGTTCTGTTACACTCACAGATATCATTCAAACAGTTTGAGAAACCGCAGAGTGTTTCTATCCCATATGCATATATTATAAACTGGGATTGAGAAGCAGGTAGTTTACTCTGGGCATACTTTTCATCCAAACGTGAAAATGCTGCACCCCTATCCCAAACAGGTTAACCTGTTTGTGTAGGCAGGGAATCTCAGGGGATAGAGGGGAACTGGCCAGGCAGAGACAGCAAGGGCGGTTCGTTGCTCCATTTCCTTTCCGTTCACCATCACACTCTTGGGACAGACTACACTCAATCATAGGACCTATTGAAGAGATGAGTCTTCAATAAAGACTTAAAGGTTGAGACCCAGTCTGCATCTTTCAGATGGATAAGCAGACCATTCCGTAAAAATTTAGCTCTGTATGAGAAGCACTGCCTCCAGCTGTTTGCATAGAAATTCTAGGGACAATAAGGAGGCCTGTGTCTTGTGACCGCAGCTTTTGTGTAGGTATGTATGGCAGAACCAAATCAGAAAGATAGGTAGTAGCAAGCCCATGTAATGCTTTGTAGCTTAGCAGTAAAACCTTGAAATCAGCCCTTGCCTTAACAGGATGCGAGTGTAGAGAGGCTAGCACCTGAGTAATATGATCACATTTTTTGGTTATAGTCAAGATTCTAGCAGCCGTGTTTAGAACTAATTGAAGTTTATTTATTGCTTTAGTCAGATAGCTGGAAAGTAGAGCATTGCAGTGGCCTAACCTAGAAGTGACAAAAGCATGGATACATTTTTCTGCATCATTTTAGGACAAAGAGTTTCAGATTTTTGCAATGTTACATAGATGGAAAAAAGCTATACTTGTCAAAAGAGAGATCATGGTCCAGAGTAACACAGAGGTGATTCACAGTTTTATTTGAGACGACTGTACAAACATCAAGATTAATTGTCAGATTCAACAGAAGATCTCTTTGTTTCTTGGGACCTAGAACTGGCATCTCTGTTTTCCCTGAGTTTAAAAGTAGAACATTTGCCGCCATCCACTTCCTTATGTCTGAAACACAGGCTTCCAGGTAGGTCAATTTTGGGGCTTCACCATGTTTCATCGAAACGTACTGTGTGTCGTCCGCATAGCAGTTAAAGTTAACATTATGTTTCCGAATGACATTCCCAAGAGGTAAAATATATGGTGAAAACAATAGTGGTCCTAAAACGCAGCCTTGAGGAACACCGAAATGTACAGTTGATTTGTCAGAAGACAAACTGATATCTTTCCGACACGTAAGATCTAAACCAGGCCAGATCTTGACCGTGTAGACCTATTTGGGTTTCCAATCTCACTAAAAGAATATGGCGATCAATGGTATCAAAAGCAGCACTACGGTCTAGGAGCACGAGGACAGATGCCTCAGTCTGACGCCATTAAAAGGTAATTTATCACCTTCACAAGTGCAATCTCAGTGCCATGATCGGGTCTAAAACCACACTGAACTGTTTTGTATACATTGTTTGTCTTCTGGTAGGCAGTGAGTTGCTGCTCAACAGCTTTTTTTTACATGTTTGAGAGGAATGGGAGACTCGATATTGGACAACATTATTAAATATTTTTTGGGTCAAGAGAGGCTTTATTACTGCCACTTTTTATGATTGCAAACATAATGAAATGGTGGACCGATATTCCAGGATTATGAGAAAAAACATTAAGATCCACAACATTTATTTCACAGGACAAAACTAGGTCCAGAGTATGACTGTGGCAGTGTGTAGGTCCATAGACATGTTGGACAAACCCACTGAGTCGATGATGGTTCCGAAAGCCCTTGGAGTGGGTCTGCGGACTTTTCCATGTGAATATTAAAGTCACCAAAAATGTGAATATTATCTGCCATGACTACAAGGTCCAATCGGAATTCAGGGAACTCAGTAAGGAACGCTGTATATAGCCCATGAGGCCTGTAAACAGTAGCTATAAAAGTGACTGAGTGGGCTGCATAGATTTCATGACTAGAAGCTCAAAAGACGAATATCTTTTTTTTTTGTAGATTGAAATGTGCTATCGTAAATGTTAGCAACACCTCCGCCTATGCAGGATGCGCGGGGGATGTATAGTGTTACTTTTCTCCCTCTAAATATTACCTCACACAACTGGTTTTGAGTGGATGTTTTGATGCTGTGCAGCTTTTCTCCTTCTTTCAGGAAAACGTGTAAGCTCATGATATGAATCTCACTTTGGCAGGACTGAAACACTGCTTTGCATGAGCGGCTGTAGTGCTCTGCTCTCCTATCGCCCCAAGGCATGCAGTTGATTTGTCACCAGCATCCAGTGACTCATCGAAATACTGCAAAGACCCTCTGAGTTAACGTTCCCTATCTGCATGCTTCGTCACCATGGGAACAGGCTAAGGCACAACAGGGCATTAAAGTTACCTCACCATGACTGGAGATTAAAGCACACACATTTTTTGGAAGAAAACTATTCAAATGGAAACGGACTGGCCATTGCATCATCACTGTCTGATAACAACACACACTGTCACCACATCCGGTTAAATTCCTCCTGAAAGGAGAAGCAAAGTAAACAGGCAATATTTAAGTAATTGGCTTTAGAAGCTGTAGCTTTATTCATTTCATTTCCAGGCTGAATCAAAGGAACTTGACCTCGCCTGTCAGATCGTCTTCACTCTCGCTGTGATGAGAGATGGAGTGAGCTAAAATGTTCTCACAAGAGCTGGGAGAAAATACAAGTTTAGTCAAATATGAAGGAACAACTCGTTATAAAAATGAAACATCAGTTCAGCTGAATTTTTTTATATTTAAAAATGAATTTTGGCTTCACATATTCTCCAACAAAAGAGCACTTTATGGATAAATGGTTAGTGTTACAGAAAAAAAAGATATCTTCCTCTCACTTCTCAATTCTTTATGCAGACACCTTACTGTATATTCCCATGAGGGTACTTTTCCTTTCTTACAGGAAACTGTGAAGAGGAAGTCAGAAGGTTATCAAGTGCTTTTCTCTTTCACTTCCATAACATTTAGCAATTTTTCTCCCGTGGATAAACCCAGAAAAATAAAGCCCTGAACAAAATGTAATACATCCACACTGTGAAGCTAAAGCAGTTGAGAGCCGGTTGTAAACCACCTCCCCAATTCCCAGGCCTACTAAAAACACATTTCCATCAAACATGTGTAATATAATGGTACTGAGAGAAACATGCCTAGTACCCTATTGGATTTGGATTGTACTGCACTGCTGTATGGAACCTACCTCAGAGATATGATGGTGTGGGTCGGTAAGTAGCTGCGATGTTTGAATCTCCCTTATCGAACAGACTGTTTGGGTCTCCCTAGATCAACAGAATGCTAGGGAAGTCCCAAACCAAAACCACAAAGAGAAGCCTCCCAAAGGGGATCCAAAACTACCAGCACTGGTGCAGCAAACAGGTGAGCTACACAGAGAGTGAGAGAGAAACCGAGCAAGTATCTATGAAAGGAAAAAGTCCAATTCCAAAAGGCTTTGTGGAGTTCGAGGATAATGCCGAAAGCAAACAAGCTGGGTTTAGATTGCGAGGAGGCGTATTGTTAGGCCATTGAGACTTCTCACAGCCCAAGGAGGGAGACAATGATCTTCAATTACCAACATCTCTGTTTAATTTAGTGAAGACATGGAGGGGAGAGAAAGAGAGGGTTTTATTCTGTTAATAAGAGCTGCAGGGAGATGGAAAGAGTGGTTATACCTTTACTTAGAGGGAGAAGGAGATGGACACAGGGAGAGAGGAAGAATGAGACTTTTAATTAGTCATGATCGACAGGGAGAAAATGTGTGAGGTCTAATTAGATCTGATAGATAGCAAGAAAGTGGGTTTCATTCTGAGTGAAATAGCTCAACAGAGAGAGAGTTATGTTACTGTAAAAGGAAGTTATAGTTTTTGAATCGTTGACAGCTGACATTTGCGGGGTAAACCTGTCACAATATGAGAATGTGATCATGCTTCGTTTTGTGTGTCAGCTTTATAAATGTAGGCATGTGTTGGAGTTGGAATTACCATAAAATGCAAAGAGTCATGTTCCAGAAAGATCCTTTCTCTGAAATAAATAATTTATCCCTGAAAGATCATGGCACTGTTGCTCACATGAATTGAGAAATATCACTTTTTGATTCATAACAGAGAAATACAGTAGACTGAAATGCATGATTTAATAAATCAATAATAGGAACGCCTGCATCATAAACTTGAAATGAAGTCAAAGAGTCTACCTTTGAACAACTTTCACAACTTCAATCAAATCAAGTATGGGTGTGCACCTGTCATTTTAGAACGAATACATATAGACCAGTGGCGATCGGTAAAGTTCAAGATTAGGGTTTGTAGGTAGTCTGTACAGGTAGTCTGTACAGGTAGTCTGTACAGCATCTACAGATGGTCTATCCAAATAAAGTTTCACTGACAATTTTTTTAATGAGCTTGATTTTTATTACGGTCATTCATATTCCATTCACCCAGCTCAATGTATTTGTATTTATTATAGATCAGTAGCTGCCAAAGCAGGGGTCTAGCAAAATTAAGGCAGTTTATACAATTTTAAAAACATTACAATACATTCACAACACACTGTGTTCCCTCAGGCCCATACCCCCCCCCCCCACCACCTATCTACAGTACTAAATCAATGTGTATGTATAGTGCATATGTTAGTGTGTGTGTGTGTGTATGTATAGTGCGTATGTTAGTGTGTGTGTGTGTGTGTGTGTGTGTGTGTGTGTGTGTGTGTGTGTGTGTGTGTGTGTGTGTGTGTGTGTGTGTGTGTGTGTGTGTGTGTGTGTGTGTGTGTGTGTGTGTGTGTGTGTGTGTGTGTGTGTGTCTGTGCCAATGCGGTGATGCTTCACAGTCCCCGCTGTTCCCTAAGGTGTTTTTTTAACTGTTTTTTAAATCTAATTTTACTGCTGGCATTAGTTACATGATGTGGAATAGAGTTCCATGTAGTCATGGCTCTATGTAGTACTGTTGTTATGCGGGTGAATGAGGACCCAAAAGCGACTTGGCGAAAACAGAGTCTTTAATCCAGTAAAGTAAAATACAATCAAAAAACACAACTTCCACTCGTAATGACGAGAACCGACTGGAGACTCGATCTTGAACAGCAGGTTGCCTCGGGAAGGCACTTGAACCTAGCAGACTCAGACACCTGCTCACCACGCAGCATCTGAGGGAAACACGACACGACAGGGCGATACACAAACACAGCACGGTGAACAATAGATAGGATCCGACAGGGCAGGAACGGAAAACAAGGAGAGAAATAGGGACTCTAATCAGGGAAAAGGATCGGGAACAGGTGTGGGAAGACTAAATGATTGATTAGGGGAATAGGAACAGCTGGGAGCAGGAACGGAACGATAGAGAGAAGAGAGAGCGGGAGAGTGAGAGAGGGAGGGGGAGAGAGAGGGATAGAAAGAGGGAAAGAACCTAATAAGACCAGCAGAGGGAAACGAACAGAAGGGAAAGCATAATGACAAGACAATATATGACAAAACATGACAGTACCCCCCCACTCACCGAGCGCCTCCTGGCGCTCTCGAGGAGGAACACTGGCGGCAACGGAGGAAATCATAGATCAAACGGTCCAGCACGTCCCGAGAAAGAACCCAACTCCTCTCCTCAGGACCGTAACGGAAAAACGAAAAAAAAGGGAAACTAGGGTACTACTCTAAAAAAAAATGAGACACGGGTAGAGAACTGTAAGAGTTTGAGCTATCAGGACCAAACAGGCCAGGAGAGTGACGACTTGGGACAGACTGAGACACCGCAAGGCTAAGACCAGGACCAGGAGAGAGGCGGTGGCTGAGGACAGACTGTGACACAGCAAGGCCAGGAGTAGGGGCAGGAGAGAGGTGGTGGCTGGGGACAGACTGTGACACAGCAAGACCAGGAGTAGAGGCAGAAAAATACGCACAAGGGTGGACCCCATCGTCAGTATCGGAGCGCTGGGACAGAATGGCTCCCACGCCCACCCCCGACGCGTCAACCTCAACAATAAACTGTTTAGTGACGTCAGGTGCAACAAGGATAGGAGCGGATGCAAAACGCTTCTTAAAGAGATCAGAACAACAATCATACGACCGGTGAGGAGGAAGGGAGTTGGTTCTGGACCGACTGAAGACCGTGCGCAGACCATGATATTCCTCCGGCACTCCTGTCAAATCACCAGGTTCCTCCTGAGAAGAGGGGACAGAACAAACAGGAGAAATAGCAGACATTAAACACTTCACATGACAAGAAACGCTCCAGGAAAGGACAGAACCACTAGACCAATCAAAAGAAGGATTATGACACACTAGCCAGGGATGACCCAAAACAACAGGTGTAAAAGGTGAACAAAAAATCAAAAAGAAATGGTCTCACTATGGTTACCAGATACAGTGAGGGTTAAAGGTAGTGTTTCACATAATATACTGGGGAGAGGACTACCATCCAAGGCAAACATGACCGTGGGCTCCCCTAACTGTCTGAGAGGAATGTCATGTTCCCGCGCCCAGGCTTCGTCCATAAAACAGCCCTCTGCCCCAGAGTCTATTAATGCACTGCAGGAAGCTGCCGATCCGGTCCAGCGTAGATGGACCGGTAAGGTAGTACATGTACTTGACGGAGAGGACCGTCTAGTAGTGCTTATCAGTCGCCCTCCGCTTACTGATGAGCTCTGGCCTTTAACTGGACATGACATGACAAAATGACCAGCGGAACCGCAATAGAGACAGAGGCGGTTGGTGATTCTCCGTTCCCTCTCCTTAGTCGAGATGCGAATACCCCCAGCTGCATGGGCTCAACACCTGAGTCAGTGGGGAAAGACGGTAGTGTCGGAGAGAGGGGAGACACAGTTAACGCGAGCTCTCTTCTATGAGCTCGGTGACGAAGATCTACCCGTCGTTCAATGCGAATAGCGAGTTCAATCAAAGAATCCACGCTGGATGGAACCTCCCGAGAGAGAATCTCATCCTTAACCTTAGCGTGGAGTCCTCCAGAAAACGAGCGAGCAACGCCTGCTCGTTCCAGTTACTGGAGGCAGCAAGAGTGCGAAACTCTATTGAGTAATCCGTTATGGATCGATTACCTTGACATAGGGAAGACAGGGACCAGGAAGCTTCTTTCCCAAAAACTGAGCGATCAAAAACCCTTATCATCTCCTCTTTAAAGTTCAGATAATTGTTAGTACACTCAGCGCTTGCCTCCCAGATAGCTGTGCCCCACTGCCGAGCCCGACCAGTAAGGAGTGATATGACGTAGGCAATCCGAGCTCTCTCTCTTGAGTATGTGTTGGGTTGGAGAGAGAACACGATATCACACTGGGTGAGAAAGGAGCGGCACTCAGTGGGCTGCCCAGAATAACAAGGTGGGTTATTAACCCTAGGTTCCGGAGGCTCGGAAGAACCGGAAGTAGCTGGTGACACGAGACGAAGACTCTGATACTGTCTTTAGAGGTCGGAGACCTGAGCGGCCAGGGTCTCAACGGCATGCCGAGCAGCAGACAATTCCTGCTCGTGTCTGCCGAGCATCGCTCCCTGGAACTCGAGAGTAGAGTAGAGAGAATCCATAGTCGCTGGGTCCATTCTTGGTCGGATCCTTCTGTTATGCGGGTGAATGAGGACCCAAAAGCGACTTGGCGAAAACAGAGTCTTTAATCCAGTAAAGTAAAATACAATCAAAAAACACAACTTCCACTCGTAATGACGAGAACCGACTGGAGACTCGATCTTGAACAGCAGGTTGCCTCGGGAAGGCACTTGAACCTAGCAGACTCAGACACCTGCTCACCACGCAGCATCTGAGGGAAACACGACACGACAGGGCGATACACAAACACAGCACGGTGAACAATAGATAGGATCCGACAGGGCAGGAACGGAAAACAAGGAGAGAAATAGGGACTCTAATCAGGGAAAAGGATCGGGAACAGGTGTGGGAAGACTAAATGATTGATTAGGGGAATAGGAACAGCTGGGAGCAGGAACGGAACGATAGAGAGAAGAGAGAGCGGGAGAGTGAGAGAGGGAGGGGGAGAGAGAGGGATAGAAAGAGGGAAAGAACCTAATAAGACCAGCAGAGGGAAACGAACAGAAGGGAAAGCATAATGACAAGACAATATATGACAAAACATGACAACTGTGTGCCTCCCATAGTCTGTTATGGACTTCGGGACTGTGAAGAGACCTCTTGTGGCATGTCTTGTGGGGTATGCATGGGTGTCCGAGCTGTGTGCCAGTAGTTTAGACAGACAGCTAGGTGCATTCAAAATGTCAATACCTCTCATAAATTAAAGTAGTGATGAAGTCAATCTCTCCTCCACTTTCAGTCAGGAGAGATTGACATGCATATTATTAGTATTAGCTCTCTGTGTACATCCAAGGCCAGCCGTGCTGCCCTGTTCTGAGCCAATTGCAATTTTCATAAGTCCTTTTTTGTGGCATCTGACCACACGACTGAACAGTAGCTAAGGTGCGACAAATCTAGGGCCTGTAGGACCTGCCTTGTTGATAGTGTTGTTAAGAAGGCAGAGCATCTCTTTATTATAGACAGACTTCTCCCCATCTTAGCTACTATTGCATCAATGTGTTTTGACCATGACAATTTACCATCTAGGGTTACTCCAAGCAATTTAGTCATCTCAACTTGCTCAATTTCCACGTAATTTATTACACAATTTAGTTGAGGTTTAGGGTTTAGTGAGTGTTTTGTTCCAAATACAATGCTTTTAGTTTTAGAAATATTTAGGGCTAACTTATTCCTTGCCACCCACTCTGAAACAGACTACATAGACAACCTGCCTTTACTCAAAGTTAGTTGCATGTCGTTAGTGAAAATTGAAAAAAGCAAGCGGCCTAAACAGCTACCATGGGGAATTCCTGATTCTAACTGTATTATATTAGAGAGTCTTCCATTAAAGAACACAGTCTGTGTTCTGTTAGACAAGTTCTCTTTATCCACATTCTAGCAGGGGGTGGAAAGCCATAACACATAAGTTTTTCCAGCAGCAGACCATGATCGATAATGTCAAAATCCACACTGAAGTCTAACAAGACAAACTGTAGAACTAAGAACAGATATAGCCCTTGGTTCACTCGTAGCTCTAACTCCAAAAAGTTTTGGGACACTGTGAAATCCATGGAGAACAATAGCACCTCCTCCCAGCTGCCCACTGCACTGAGGCTAGGTAACACTGTCAGCACTGATAAATCCACGATAATCGAGAATTTCAATAAGCATTTCTCTACGGCTGGGAATGATTTTTTTCCTGGCTACCCCAACCCCGGCCAACTGCTCGGCATCCCCGCAGCTACTTGCCCAAGCCTCCCAGCTTCTCCTTCACCCAAATCCAGATATCAGATGTTCTGAAAGAGCTGCAAAACCTGGACCCGTACAAATCAGCTGGGCTAGACAATTTGGACCCTCTCTTTCTAAAATTATCCACCTCAATTGTTGCAACCCCTATTACCAGTCTGTTCAACCTCCCTTTCGGTATGTCCAAGATCCCTAAAGATTGGAATGCTGCCGCGGTTATCCCCCTCTTCAAAAGGGGGTGACATTCTAGACCCAAACTGTTATAGACATATATCCATCCTGCCCTGCCTGTCTAAAGTCGGCGAAAGCCAAGTTAACAAACAGATCACAGACCATTTCGAAACCAACCGTGCCTTCTCCGCTGTGCAATCCGGTTTTCAAGCTGGTTACGGGTGAACCTCAGCCACGCTCAAGGTCCTAAACGATAACAATACCGCACACCATAAAATACAGTGCTGTGCAGCCGTCTTCATCGATCTGGCCAAGGCTTTCAACTCAGTCAATCGCCATAGTCTTACCGTTGACTCAACAGCCATGGTTTCTCTAATGATTGCTTCGCCTGGTTCACCAACTATTTCTCAGACAGAGTTCAGTGTGTCAAATCAGTGGGCCTGCTGTCCGGACCTCTGGCAGTCTCTATGGGGGTGCCACAGGGTTCAATTCTCAGGACGACTCCCGTCTCTGTATATATCAACGATGTCGCTCTTGCTGCGGGTGATTCCTTGATCCACCTCAGACCACAGACAACACCATTCTGTATACATCTGGCCCTTTTTTGGACACTGTGTTAACTGACCTCCAAACGAGCTTCAATGCCATACAACACTCCTTCCGTGACCTCCAACTGCTGTTAACCTTTAGTAAAACCAAATGCATGCTTTTCAACCGTTTGCTGCCCGCACCCGCCCACCCGACCAGCATCAATTTTCTGGACGGTTCTGACTTAGATTATGTGGACAACTACAAATGACTAGGTGTCTGGCTAGACTGGAAAACTCTCCTTCCAGACTCATAATAAACATCTCCAATCCAAAATCAAATCTAGAATCGGCATCCTATTTTGCAAACAAAGCCTCCTTCACTCACGTCGCCAAATATACCCTCGTAAAACTGACTATCCTACCGATCCTCGACTTTGGCGATGTCAGCTACCAATACTCTACTCAGCAAACTGGGTGCAGTCTATCACATTGCCATCTGTTTTGTCACCAAAGCCCCTTATACCACCCACCACTGCGACCTACATGCTCTAGTCGGCTGGCCCTCGCTACATATTCATTGCCAGACCCACTGGCTCCAGGTCATCTATAAGTCTATGCTAGGTAAAGCTCCGCCTTATTACAGCTCACTGGTCACGATAACAACACCCACCCATAGCACACGCTCCAGCAGGTATATTTCACTGGTCATCCCCAAAGCCAACACCCCCTTTGGCTGCCTTTCCTTCCAGTTCTCTGGTGTCAATGACTGGAACAAATTGCAAAAATCGCTGAAGCTGGAGACTTATATTTCCCTCACTAACTTTAAACATCAGCTATCAGAGCAGCTAACGGATAGCTGCAGCTGTACATAGCCCATCTGTAAATTGCCCACCCAATCTACCTACCTCATCCCCATATTGTTTTTATTTACTTTTCTGCTCTTTTGCACACCATTATTTCTACTTGCACATCCCCATCTACTCACTTATCACTCCAGTGTAAATTTTCTATATTGTAATTACTTCGCTACTATGGCCTATTTATTGCCTTACATCCTCACACCATTTGCAAACACTGCATATAGACTATCTTTTTTCTATTGTGTTATTGACTGTACGCTTGCTTATTCCATGTGTAACTCTGTGTTGTTTGTGTCGCACTGCTTTGCTTTATCTTGGCCAGGTCGCAGTTGTAAATGAGAACTTGTTCTCAACTGGCCTACCTGAAATAAATCAAATAAAAAGCCCCCACAACCATTTTGTCATCAATTTCTCTCAGCCAATCATCAGTTATTTGTGTAAGTGCTGTGCTTGTTGAGTGTCCTTCCCTTTAAGCATGCTGAAATTCGGTTGTCAATTTGTTTACTGTAAAATAGCATTGTATTTGTTCAAACACCATTTTTTCCAGATGTTTCTAAGGGTTGATAACAGGTCTATTGGTCGGCAATTTGAACCAGTAAAGGGGGCTTTACAATTTTTGGGTAGCGGAATAACTTTAGCTTCCCCCCAGGCATGAGGTTACACGCTCTCTAGTAGGCTTAAATTGAAGATGTGGCAAATAGGAGTGGCAATATCGTCTGCTATTATCCTCAGTAATTTTCCGTCCAGATTGTCAGACCCCGGTAGCTATTCATTGATGATAGACAACAATATTTTTTCACCTCTTCCACACTGACTTTAAGGAATTCAAAAGTACAATTCTTGTCTTTCATAATTTGGTCGAATATACTTGGATGTGTAGTGTCAGCGTGTGTTGCTGGCATGTCATCCCTAAGTTCGCTTATCTTGCCAATGAAAATATCATTAAAGTAGTTTGCAAAATCAGTAGGTTTTCTTTTCTTTTTCCCCTAATTTTTATTTAAGGTGTCCCAAAGCTTTTTACATTCATTCTTTGTATAATTCATCTTTGATTCATAGTGTAGTTTATTTTAATTTAGTTTAGTCACATGATTTCTGAATTTGCAGTAGGTTTGCCAATCAGTTGGGCGGCCAGACTTAATATGTCAGCTCCCGGCATCTGTGGTAGAACAGTTGGAAGCAGTCGTGTTATGTCCTGTACTCGTGCTCCTTGGTAGTACAGGGTTTTTGCCTTGGGGACTGAGATGTTTATCACCATAGAGCTGCCTATGATGACAGCTGGTGATGTTGAATGGGCCGGTCTCCCAGGCAGCCTCGCTGTCTGGTGAGGCTGGGAGCGCCGAGGACCTGATCCCGAGGTAGAATCCACCAGAGAGGGAGACAGAACCGAGGACGAAGACGCAGGTACCTCTGGATCCTATCTTGATTGGGAAACCACCAAGGAGGAAGGCGCCCAGAACCTCTAGATCCAGGGCGGCAAAGCTGTTTCTAGCCTATACGGAATCTTTCAGGATCCAGGAACAGATAGCAGTGGCGCTCCCAGCAATTTAGCCCAACAGTGCCGCATGATTCAAAATAAAATAAAACTATATAAAAACACTGTCATAGAAAAACATTGTCAGCTTTTAAACCGAGGTCTTTAGTTCAGACAGCGTTCAACAGCATTCAACAACAACAAACATACATCGTGCTCTGATGACATACTTGTCTTTAACTGCCATTTCCTGAACGTCAGAAACTTCCCACATGCCAACTGATTTTTGTAACATAAATAGTTTTAGACTACTAAATTGTACTCAAATTTGCCCTATATATACTATGCATTCAGAAAGTATTCAGACCGTTTGACACAATGATGAAAATAATCATGGCCTCTACACCTTCAAGCTGCATACTGGACCCTATTCCAACTAAACTACTGAAAGAGCGGCTTCCTGTGCTTGGCCCTCCTATGTTGAACATAATAAATGGCTCTCTATCCACCGGATGTGTACCAAACTCACTAAACGTGGCAATAACAAAGCCTCTCTTGACCCAGAAAATATAAAAAACTATCGGCCTATATCGAATCCTCCATTCCTCTCAAAAATTTTTGAAAAACCTGTTGCGCAGCAACTCACTGCCTCCCTGAAGACAAACAATGTATACAAAATGCTTCAGTCTGGTTTTAGACTCCATCATAGCACCGAGACTGCACTTGTGAAGGTGGTAAATAATGGCGTCAGACCGAGGCTCTGCATCTGTCCTCGTGCTCCTAGACCTTAGTGCTGCTTTTGATACCATCGACCACATTCTTTTGGGGAGATTGGAAACCCAAAGTTCTGGCCTGGTTTAGATCTTATCTGTCGTAAAGATATCAGTTTGTCTCTGTGAATGGTTTGTCCTCTGACAAATCAACTGTAAATGTTGGTGTTCTTCAAGGTTCCGTTTTAGGACCACTATTGTTTTCACTATATATTTTACCTCCTGGGAATATCATTCAAAAACTTCATGTTAACTTTCACTGCTATGAGTATGACACACAGCTGTACATTTCAATGAAACATGGTGAAGCCACAAAATTGCCCTCGCTAGAAGCCTACATGGACTAATTGGTCTACATGGACACGTTTTAGGACCACTATTGTTTTCACTATATATTCTACCTCTTGGGGATGTCATTCGAAAAAATAATGTTAACCTTCACTGCTAGGCGGATGACCCATAGCTGTACATTTCAATAAAAGACCCAAAATTGCCCTCGCTAGAAGCCTGTGTTTCAGACATAAGGAAGTGGATGGCTGCAAACTTTCTACTTTTAAACTCAGACAAAACAGAGATGCTTGTTCTAGGTCCCAAGAAACAAAGAGATCTTCTGTTGAATCTGACAATTAATCTTGATGGTTGTACAGTCGTCTCAAATAAAACTGTGAAGGACCTCGGCGTTATTCTGGACTCTGATCTCTCTTTTGACGAACATATCAAGACCATTTCAAGGACAGATTTTTTCCATCTACGTAACATTGCAAAAATCAGAAACTTTCTGTCCAAAAATGATGCAGAAAAATGAATCCATGCTTTTGTCATGCTTTTGCTCTACTTTCCGGCTACCCAGATAAAGCACTAAATAAACTTCAGTTGGTGCTAAATACGGCTGCTAGAATCCTGACTAGAACCAAAAAAATGTATCATATTACTCCAGTGCTAGTCTCTCTACACTGGCTTCCTGTCAAAGCAAGGGCTGATTGAGGTTTTACTGCTAACCTACAAAGCATTACATGGGCTTGCTCCTACCTATCTCTCTGATTTGGTCCTGCTGTACATACCTACACGTACGCGCTGGTCACAAGACGCAGGCCTCCTAATTGTCCCTAGAATTTCTAAGCAAACAGCTGGAGGCAGGGCTTTCTCCTATAGAGCTCCATTTTTATGGAACGGTCTGCCTACCCATGTCAGAGACGCAAACTCGGTCTCAACCTTTAAGTCTTTACTGAAGACTTATCTCTTCAGTGGGTCATATGATTGAGTGTAGTCTGGCCCAGGAGTGGGAAGGTGAACGGAAAGGCTCTGGAGCAACGAACCGCCCTTGCTGTCTCTGCCTGGCCGGTTCCCCTCTTTCCACTGGGATTCTCTGCCTCTAACCCTATTACATGGGCTGAGTCACTGGCTTACTGGGGCTCTCTCATGCCGTCCCTGGAAGGGGTGCGTCACCTGAGTGGGTTGATTCACTGATGTGGTCATCCTGTCTGGGTTGGCGCCCCCCCTTGGGTTGTGCCATGGCGGAAATCTTTGTGGGCTATACTCAGCCTTGTCTCAGGATGGTAAGTTGGTGGTTGAAGATGTCCCTCTAGTGGTGTGGGGGCTGTGCTTTGGCAAAGTGGGTGGTGTTATATCCTTCCTGTTTGGTCCTGTCCGGGGGGTGTCCTCGGATGGGGCCACAGTGTCTCCTGACCCCTCCTGTCTCAGCCTCCAGTATTTATGCTGCAGTAGTTTATGTGTCGGGGGGCTAGGGTCAGTTTGTTATATCTGGAGTACTTCTTCTGTCCTATTCGGTGTCCTGTGTGAAATTAAGTGTGCTCTAATTCTCTCCTTCTCTCTCTCTTTCTTTCTTTCTCTCTCTCGGTGGACCTGAGCCCTAGGACCATGCCCCAGGACTACCTGACATGATGACTCCTTGCTGTCCCCAGTCCACCTGGCCGTGCTGCTACTCCAGTTTCAACTGTTCTGCCTTATTATTATACGACCATGCTGGTCATTTATGAACATTTGAACATCTTGGCCATGTTCTGCTATAATCTCCACCTGGCAAAGCCAGAAGAGGACTGGCCACCAATCATAGCCTGGTTCCTCTCTAGGTTTCTTCCTAGGTTTTGGCCTTTCTAGGGAGTTTTTCCTAGCCACCATGCTTCTACACCTCCATTGATTGCTGTTTGGGGTTTTAGGCTGGGTTTCTGTACAGCACTTTAAGATATCAGCTGATGTGAGAAGGGCTATATAAATACATTTGATTTGATTTTGATTTGTATTTGGGGAGTTTCTTCCATTCTTCTCTGCAGATCCTCTCTGCTCTGTCTGGTTTGATGGGGAGCGTCACTGCATAGCTACTTTCAGGTCAATCCAGAAATGTTTTATCGGGTTCATGTCCGGGATCTGGCTGGGCAACTCAAGGACATTCAGAGAGTTGTCCTGAAGCCACTCCTGCATTGTCTTGGCTGTGTGCTTAGGGTCGTTGTCCTGTTGGAATGTGAAACTTTGTCCCACTCTGAGGTCCTGAGCAGGTTTTCATCAACGATCTCTCTGTACTTTGCTCCATTCATCTTTCCCTTGATCCTGACTAGACTCAAATCAAATCAAAGTTTATTTGTCACGTGCGCCAAGGCTAGATACAGACACCGGTTAGTCGGACTGATTAAGGTAGTATGTACATGTAGATAATGTTAAAGTGATTATGCATGTAAGATGAACAAAGAGTAGCTGTAGCATAAAAGAGGGGTTGGTGGGTGGTGGGTGGCAGGACACAAAGCAGATTTGTATTTACTTATTTCCCCTTTATTTAACCAGATAGGCAAGGAAAATGCAAAACAAAGGCCATGGTGGGGAAGTATATACAATATAGCTGTCACTTCTTGGTTATTGTATTTTGTGTTTTCGTTATATATTTGTTCATACCAGGGTTTGACATGGGTTTATTGTGTTGTCGTATTGGGGTTTTTGTAGGCATTGGGATTGTGGTTGATTAGGGGTGTGTCTAGTTTAGGATTGGCTGCCTGAGGTGGTTCTCAATCAGAGTCAGGTGATTCTTGTTGTCTCTGATGGGGAACCGTATTTAGGTAGCCTGGGTTTCACTGTGTATTTCGTGGGTGATTGTTCCTGTCTCTGTGTAGTTTCACCAGATAAGCTGTAATAGGTTTTCACGTTCCGTTTGTTGTTTTTGTATTTATTAAGTTATTTCATGTATCGTCATTTGTTTCATTAAAGACATGAGTAACCACCACGCTGCATTTCGGTCCGACTCTCTTTCGACAAACGAAGAACGCCGTTACAGAATCACCCACCACACACGGACCGAGTGGCGTGGTAACAGGCAGCGACAGCATGAGCTGCGAAAGGAGGATGAATTATTCTGAGAATGGACATGGGAAGATGTGTTGGATGGCAAAGGTTGTTACACTTGGGAGGAGATACTGGCCGGAAGAGATCGCCTCCCATGGGAACAGGTGGAAGCACTTAGGAGAACAGAGGCAGCAGGAGATAGGCGCCGACGATACGAGGGAACACGGTTGGCAAGGAAGCCCGAAAAGCAGCCCCAAAAATGTATTGGGGTGGGCTCAGGGGGCTTACAGGGAGTATGGCTATGCCAGGTAGGAGACCTGCGCAAACTCCCTGTGCTTACCGGGGGGCTAGAGAGACCGGGCAGGCACCGTGTTATGCTATGGAGAGCACGGTGTTTCTAGTGCAGGTGCATAGCCCGGTGCGGTTCATACCAGCTCTTCGTATAGGCCGGGCTAGAGTGGGCATCGAGCCAGGTAAGGTTGGGCAGGCTCGGTGCTCAAGAGCTCCAGTGCGCCTGCACAGTCCCGTCTATTCAGAGCCACCTCCACACACCAGTCCTCCGGTAGCAGCTCCCTGCACCAGGCTTCCTGTGCGTGTCCTCGGCCCAGTGCCACCAGTGCCAGCACCACGCATCAGGCCTACAGTGCGCCTCGCCTCTCCTGCGCTACCGGAGTCTCCCGCCTGTTCAGCGCTATCAGAGCCTTTCTCCTCTCCTGCGCTACCGGAGTCTCCCGCCTGTTCAGCGCTTCTAGAGCCTTCCTCCTCTACAGCGCTGCTGGAGCCTCCTGCCTGTTCGGAGCAGCCTGAGCTGTCAGTCTGCATGAAGCAGCCAGAGCTGTCAGTCTGTATGAAGCAGCCAGAGCTGTCAGTCTGCATGAAGCAGCCAGAGCTGTCAGTCTGCAAGGAGCTGCCAGTCTGCAAGGAGATGCCAGTCTGCAAGGAGCTGCCAGTTTGGAAGGAGCTGTCAACCTGCATGGAGCAGCCAGAGCTGTCAGTCTGCAAGGAGCTGCCAGTCTGCAAGGTGCTGCCAGTCTGCATGAAGCAGCCAGAGATGTCAGTCTGCAAGGAGCTGCTAGTTTGCAAGGAGCTGTCAGTCTGCAAGGAGCTGTCAGTCTGCATGGAGCAGCCAGAGCTGTCAGTCTGCATAGAGCAGCCTGAGCTGTCAATCTGCATGGAACAACCAGAGCTGCTAGTCTGCATGGAGCAGCCAGAGCTGTCAGTCTGCATAGAGCAGCTAGATCCGCCAGTCAGCCATTATCTTCTAGATCTGCCAGTCAACCAGGTTCTTCCAGATCTGCCAGTCAACCAGTCTCTTCCAGATCTGCCAGTCAACCAGTCTCTTCCAGATCTGCCAGTCAACCAGAATCTTCCAGATCCGCCAGCCAGCCAGGATCTACCGGAGCCTACTACCTGCCTGAGCTTCATCTCAGTACTGGGCTTCCTCTCAGTACTGGGCTTCCCCTCAGTACTGGGCTTCCCCTCAGTCCCGGGCTACCCCTCAGTCCAGGGCTGCCCCTCAGTCCCGAGCTGCCCCTCAGTCCCGAGCTGCCCCTCTGTCCCGAGCTGCCCCTCTGTCCCGAGCTGCCCCTCTGTCCCGAGCTGCCCCTCAGTTCAGTGGGGTTCTGGGTGAGGACTATTAGGCCATGGTCGGCGGCAAGGGTGGATTATCCCAGGACGCGAAGGGAAGGAACTATGACATTAATGGAGTGGGGTCCACGTCCCGAGCCGGAACCGCCCCTATGGTTGTGAGGTGCGTCCGGGCGTCCGCACCTTAGGAGGGGGGGGGGGACCTGTCACGCCTTGGTTATTGTATTTTGTGTTTTCGTTATATATTTGTTCAGGCCAGGGTTTGACATGGGTTTATTGTGTTGTCCTATTGGGGTTTTTGTAGGCATTGGGATTGTGGTTGATTAGGGGTGCGTCTAGTTTAGGCTTGGCTGCCTGAGGTGGTTCGCAATCAGAGTCAGGTGATTCTTGTTGTCTCTGATGGGGAACCGTATTTAGGTAGCCTGGGTTTCACTGTGTATTTCGTGGGTGATTGTTCCTGTCTCTGTGTAGTTTCACCAGATAGGCTGTAATAGGTTTTCACGTTCCGTTTGTTGTTTTTGTATTTATTAAGTTATTTCATGTATCGTCATTTGTTTCATTAAAGACACGAGTAACCACCACGCTGCATTTCGGTCCGACTCTCTTTCGACAAACGAAGAACGCCGTTACAATAGCAGCTAAAACACTGGAATGCTAGATTTGCAGTGGAAGAATGTGCAAGGTAGAGACAGAAATAATGGATTGCAAAGAAGCAAAATAAATAAATACAGTAGGGGGAGAGGTAGTTGTTTGGGCCAAATTATAGATAGGCTATGTACATGTGCAGTAAACTGTGAGCTGGCCAGGTCAATGAATACGGCTGCACAGTATTGTTTCTTAGCCACCTTGAGCGTGGCTGAGGTGTACCCATGACCAGCTCTGAAACCAGATTGCATAGCGGAGAAGGTATGGTGGGATTCGAAATGGTCAGTAATCCGTTTGTTGACTTAGCTTTCGAAGACCTTAGAAAGGCAGGGTAGAATAGATATAGGTCTGTAGAGTGTCCCTCCTTTGAAGATGGGGATGACCGCAGCTGCTTTCCAATCTTTGGGAATCTCAGACAACACGAAAGATAGGTTGAACAGGCTTTTAATAGGGGTTGCAACAATTTTCTCAGATATTTTTAGAAAGGAAGGATCCAGATTGTCTAGCCCGGCTGATTTGTAGTGGTCCAGATTTGATAGTTCTGTCAGAACATCAGCTGACTGGATTTGGGAGGAGAAATGGGGAAGGCTTGGGTGAGTTGCTGTGGGGGGTGTAGTGCTGTTGACCGGGGTAGGGGTAGCCAGGTGGAAAGCATGGTCAGCCGTAGAAAAATGCTTATTGAAATGCTCAATTATAGTGGATTTATCGGTGGTGACAGTGTTTCCTATCTTCAGTGCAGTAGGCAGCTGGGAGGAGGTGTTCTTTTTCTTCATGGACTTTACAGTGTCCAATAACTTTTTTGAGTTTGTGTTGCAGGAAGCAAATTTCTGCTTGAAAAAGCAGAAATGTGGCTCTTCTAACTACCTGTGTATATTGGTTTCTAGCTTCCCTGAATAGTTGCATATCACGGGGGCTGTTCACTGCTAATGCAGAACGCCATAGGTAGTTTTTGTGTTGGTTAATGGCAGTCAGGTCTGGAGAGAACCAAGGGCTAAATCTGTTCCTGGTTCGACATTTCTTGAATGGGGCATGCTTATTTAAGATTGTGAGGAAGGCATTTAAAAAAAATAACCAGGCATCCTTTACTGACGGGATGAGATCAATATCCTTCCAGGATACCCCGGCCAGGTCGATTAGAAAGGCCTGCTCGCTGATGTGTTTCAGGGAGCGTTTGACAGTGAAGAGTGGAGGTCGTTTGACCGCTGACCCATTACAGATGCAGGCAATGAGGCAGTGATCGCTGAGATCTTGGTTGAAAACAGCAGAGGTGTATTTAGAGGGCAAGTTTGTTAGGATGATATCTATGAGGGTGCCTGTGTTTACGGCTTTGGGGTGGTACCTGGTAGGTTCATTGATAATTTATGTGAAATTGAGGGCATCAAGCTTAGATTGTAGGATGGCTGGGGTGACCTGTTAAGGTATAGGGGGAAGCATTTTCACTTTTGGATAAATAGCATGCCCAATTTCAACTTCCTGCTACTCATGCCTGGAATATATGATATGCATATGATCAGTAGATGTGGATAGAAAACACTCTGAAGTTTCTAAAACTGTTTCAATCATGTCTGTGACTATAACAGAACTTGTGTAGTAGCAGGCAAAACCCCGAGGACTAACACTTCAGATTTTTTTTCTTTTTTTGCCTCTGACCGTTCCCTCTGTTGTCTTTGCCAAGGGATATTTGATAGGACCCATTTTACAGTTCCTATAACTTCCACTGGATGTCACCAGTCTTTGGAATTTGGTTGAGGTTCATCATTTGTGCAATGAAGAAGAAGCACATCCTTGAACAAGGTTACACTGTTGAGAGTTGCGCAAGACAAAAATACTTGCTGTATTGAATACAGATTGCCCCGTCTACAATTTGATCGATTATTAACGTTTACAAATACATAAGGTTGAATTAAAAAAGTAGTTTGAAATATTTTGGCAAAGTTTATAGGCAACTTTTGAAATGTTTTGGATTGATGTTGTGGTTTGGGTTGTTTTTTTCTTGATCAAACGTGCTTTATAAAAGGACAGGACATTTTGGGACCAATCCTCGGATGGGGCCACATGGTCTCAGCCTCCAGTATTTATGCTGAAGTTTAATCAGTTTGTTTAAGTAAAAAAAGGACCAATTGTGATGTTTATGGGACATATTGGAGTGCCAACAAAAGAAGCTCGTCAAAGGTAATGCATATTTGATATTTTATTTCAGCGTTTTGTGTAGCGCCTGCTACGCTAGCTCTTTTGTTTACTACTGGTTCAGATTGGTGGATGCTATCAGATAATAGCTTCTTATGCTTTCACCGAAAAGCATTTTTAAAATCGGACATGTTGGGTGGATTCAAAATGAGTGTAGCTTTAATTGAGTATCTTACATGTGTGATTTAATGAAAGTTTGAATTTTATAGAATTTTATTTGAATCTGGCACTCTGCATTTCCCCAGGCAATTGGCCAGTTGAGACGCTAGCGTCTCCCTATCCTCAAGAGCATTTTCCAGTTTAGGTCACCTAGCAGCACGAGCTCTGAAGATAGATTGGGGGCAATCAGTTCCCATATGGTGTCCAGAGCACAGCTGGGGGCAGAGGGTGGTCAATAGCAGGCGGCAACGGTGAGAGAGTTGTTTTTAGAGAGGTGGATTTTTAAGAGTAGAAGTTCAAATTGTTTGGGTACAGACCTGGATAATAGGACAGAACTCTGCAGGGTATCTTTACAGTAGATTGCATCACCGCCCCCTTTGGCCGTTCTATCTTGTCTGAAAATGTTGTAGTAAGGGATGGAGATTTCAGAATTTTTGGTGGTCTTCCTAAGCCAGGATTCAGACACGGCTAGAACATCCGGGCTGGCAGAGTGTGCTAAAGCAGTGAATAAAACAAACTTATAGAGGAGGCTTCTAATGTTAACATGCACGAAACCAATGCTATTACGGTTACAGAAGTAATCAAAAAGTGCTCCTGGGGAATAGGAGTGGAGCTAGGCACTGCAGGGCCTGGATTCACCTCTACATCACCAGAGGAACGGAGGAGGAGGAGGATAAGGGTACGGCTAAAAGCTATGAGAATTGGTCGCCTAGAACGTCTGGAACAGAGAGTAAATGAGGTTTCTGGTATAATGTACAGACAAAGGTATGGTAGGATGTGAATACAGTGGAGGTAAACTTAGGTATTGAGTGATGATGAGAGAGATATTGTCTATAGAAACATCATTGAAACCAGGTGATGTCATCGCATGTGTGTGTGGTGGAACTGAAAGGTCGGATAAGGTATAATGAGCAGGGCTAGAGGCTCTACAGTGAAATAAGCCAATAAACACTAACCAGAACAGCAATGGACAAGGCATAATGACGTTAAAATTAAGTTATGGCTAGGAGTCCCTCAAAAGGAACATCGTCCCCCCCCATTCAGCTGAAAAGGTGGCGCGGGAAATTCAAAAATATTTTTTTGAAATATTTAACTTTCACATATTAACAAGTCCAATACAGCAAATGAAAGATAAACATCTTGTTAATCTATCCATCATGTCCGATTATTTTATGTTTTACAGCGAAAACACAACATATATTTATGTTAGATCACCACCAAATCAAAGAAAACACACAGCCATTTTCCCCAAAGATAGCGTCACAAGTGCAGAATTAGAGATAAAATTAATCACTAACCTTTGATAATCTCCATAAGATGACACTCATATGACATCATGTTACACAATACATTTATGTTTTTTTCGATAATATGCATATTTCTATCCACAAATATCGGTTTACATTGACAGCATGTTCAGAAATGCCTCCAAAATATCAGGAGTAATTACAGAGAGCTACATCAGATAACAGAAATACTCATAAACTTTGACTAAAGATACATGTTTTACATATAATTAAAGATACACTGGTTCTTAATTAATGCAACTGCTGTGTCAGATTTTTTTGAAACGTTACGAAAAAAGCATCCCATGCAATAAACTAAAACAGCGCTAAGACTTAAATATATTTCTCCGCCATGTTGTAGTCAACAGAAATAGGAAATTACATAATAAATATTCCCTTACCTTCGATAATCTTCATCAGAATGCAGTGCAAGAGTCCTAGTTCCACAATAAATTGTTGTTTTGTTCCATAGCATCCATTAACTAGTGTCCAATTAGCTGCATTTGCTACCACTTTCAGCTCACGTGCCCAAAAGCTGGCGCTGGTCCAGGCGAAATCGGACGAAAACTTCATAAATATATATTCCAGGTCGAATAAACTGGACAAACTAAGTAGAGAATCAATCTTCAGGATTTTATTTTTATATATATCCAATAACGTTCCAAACGGAGCATTCGTTTCCGTCTGCAGTCAAATGGAACACAGGTGATATTAACAGACAATTGCGCATCAAGGAAATGGCATTCTGTTGGGACAGTGACTCATTCACCTCTCATTCGGTTAAAGTTCACCCCAGAGGCTCCATTCCACATTCTACTGAATGCTGACATCTAGTGGAAGGGGTAGGAAGTGCAGACATATCCATATTTTATTTGAATGTGAATAGGCGATGAGTTGAAAATCAACCAGCTCCAGAATTTCTACTTCCTGTTTGGAAGTTTGCCTGCCCTATGAGTTCTGTTATACTCACAGACATAATTCAAACAATTTTAGAAACTTCAGAGTGTTTTCTATCCAATAGTAATAATAATATGCATATATTGGCAATATAGGACAGAGTAGAATACAGTTCACTATGGGCACGCAATTCATCCAAAGTGAAATGCTGCCTCCTATCCCTAACAGGTTGGAGAGGCATGCTTAGGGAGGTAGGGAGGTTGGTTGGGGTAATGGCGATTCAGACAGCTAGCCGGGCCATCGGTAGCAAGCTAGCATAGGATGGAGGTCTGTTTTTAGCCACCTCGTGCGTTTCCGTCGGTAGATTAGTGGGTTTCCGTGTGGTAGAGGGGATCAATCCAATTGCAAAATAGATATAGTTACATTTACATTTACATTTAAGTCATTTAGCAGACGCTCTTATCCAGAGCGACTTACAAATTGGGTTATAGTGACCCAAGAAAATAAATGTCCGATAGACCTATTCAGATAGCAGCCGATAAAACAGCTAACGATTAGCGGGCCGCAGATGGGTATTCGGGTAACGTTAAGACGGAGGGGCCAGTTGGATAACTCCCTCGGGCAGATAACATTGGTAGTCCAGTCGTGAAGGGTCCGGATAGGTGATTGTAGCCCAGGAGTGGATGACGGAACTCTTCAGCTGGCTAGCTCCGGGATCGACGTAAGCCAATAGTCACACTGATAGTAGCTAGCTAGCTGCGAGTTCCAGGTGTAAATGTCCAGAGCTTGCGGTTGAAATCCGGGGATATGGAGAGAAAAATAGGTCCGGTATGTTCAATGCCGGGGTCGCGTTGTACAAAATTGGTGATAACCTTTTGAGCTAAAGGATAGCTGATGACCACAAACCGTGGTTAGCTGAATACTAACGTTAGCCAGTAAACTGGCTATTTTCTGGCTAGTTTCTAGTTACCTTCTAGCTAGCTTCTGGTTAGCTTCTGGCTAGCTTCTAGTTAGCTTCTGGCTAGCTTCTATTGTGGCTTTCAGATTTGAGATAAATAATGTTTTTTTTTAATTGGTGAGGCCGGTTGCAGGAGAGTGTTTTGAAGTTGAGTTTCTGGAAAAGAGAATATATAAAAGATATGTGAAGAAAGATGTAAATATATACACTGCTCAAAAAAGGGAACACTTAAACAACACAATCTAACTCCAAGTCAATCACACTTGTGTGAAATCAAACTGTCCACTTAGGAAGCAACACTGATTGACAATACATTTCACATGCTGTTGTGCAAATGGATTAGACAACAGGTTGTCATTCCAATCTCCTTTGCATTAGCGTAGCCTCTTCTGTAGCCTGTCAACTATGTGTCTGTCTATCCCTGTTCTCTCCTCTCTGCACAGACCATACAAACGCTCCACACCGCGTGGCCGCGGCCACCCTAATCTGGTGGTCCCAGCGCGCACGACCCACGTGGAGTTCCAGGTCTCCGGTAGCCTCTGGAACTGCCGATCTGCGGTCAACAAGGCAGAGTTCATCTCAGCCTATGCCTCCCTCCAGTCCCTCGACTTCTTGGCACTGACGGAAACATGGATCACCACAGACAACACTGCTACTCCTACTGCTCTCTCTTCGTCCGCCCACGTGTTCTCGCACACCCCGAGAGCTTCTGGTCAGCGGGGTGGTGGCACCGGGATCCTCATCTCTCCCAAGTGGTCATTCTCTCTTTCTCCCCTTACCCATCTGTCTATCGCCTCCTTTGAATTCCATGCTGTCACAGTTACCAGCCCGTTCAAGCTTAACATCCTTATCATTTATCGCCCTCCAGGTTCCCTCGGAGAGTTCATCAATGAGCTTGATGCCTTGATAAGCTCCTTTCCTGAGGACGGCTCACCTCTCACAGTTCTGGGCGACTTTCACCTCCCCACGTCTATCTTTGACTCATTCCTCTCTGCCTCCTTCTTTCCACTCCTCTCCTCTTTTGACCTCACCCTCTCACCTTCCCCCCCTACTCACAAGGCAGGCAATACGCTCGACCTCATCTTTACTAGATGCTGTTCTTCCACTAACCTCATTGCAACTCCCCTCCAAGTCTCCGACCACTACCTTGTATCCTTTTCCCTCTCGCTCTCATCCAACACCTCCCACACTGCCCCTACTCGGATGGTATCGCGCCGTCCCAACCTTCGCTCTCTCTCCCCCGTTACTCTCTCCTCTTCCATCCTATCATCTCTTCCCTCTGCTCAAACCTTCTCCAACCTATCTCCTGATTCTGCCTCCTCAACCCTCCTCTCCTCCCTCTCTGCATCCTTTGACTCTCTATGTCCCCTATCCTCCAGGCCGGCTCGGTCCTCCCCTCCCGCTCCGTGGCTCGATGACTCATTGCGAGCTCACAGAACAGGGCTCCTGGCAGCCGAGCGGAAATGGAGGAAAACTCGCTTCCCTGCGGACCTGGCATCCTTTCACTCCCTCCTCTCTACATTTTCCTCCTCTGTCTCTGCTGCTAAAGCCACTTTCTACCACGCTAAATTCCAAGCATCTGCCTCTAACCCTAGGAAGCTCTTTGCCACCTTCTCCTCCCTCCTGAATCCTCCTCCCCCTCCGCCCTCCTCCCTCTCTGCAGATGACTTCGTCAACCATTTTGAAAGGAAGGTCGACGACATCCGATCCTCGTTTGCTAAGTCAAACAACACCGCTGGTTCTGCTCACACTGCCCTACCCTGTGCTCTGACCTCTTTCTCCCCTCTCTCTCCAGATGAAATCTCGCGTCTTGTGACGGCCGGCCGCCCAACAACCTGCCCGCTTGACCCTATCCCCTCCTCTCTTCTCCAGACCATTTCCGGAGACCTTCTCCCTTACCTCACCTCGCTCATCAACTCATCCCTGACCGCTGGCTACGTCCCTTCCGTCTTCAAGAGAGCGAGAGTTGCACCCCTTCTGAAAAAACCTACACTCGATCCCTCCGATGTCAACAATTACAGACCAGTATCCCTTCTTTCTTTTCTCTCCAAAACTCTTGAACGTGCCGTCCTTGGCCAGCTCTCCCGCTATCTCTCTCTGAATGACCTTCTTGATCCAAATCAGTCAGGTTTCAAGACTAGTCATTCAACTGAGACTGCTCTCCTCTGTATCACGGAGGCGCTCCGCACTGCTAAAGCTAACTCTCTCTCCTCTGCTCTCATCCTTCTAGATCTATCGGCTGCCTTCGATACTGTGAACCATCAGATCCTCCTCTCCACCCTCTCCGAGTTGGGCATCTCCGGCGCGGCCCACGCTTGGATTGCGTCCTACCTGACAGGTCGCTCCTACCAGGTGGCATGGCGAGAATCTGTCTCCTCACCACGCGCTCTCACCACTGGTGTCCCCCAGGGCTCTGTTCTACGCCCTCTCCTATTCTCGCTATACACCAAGTCACTTGGCTCTGTCATAACCTCACATGGTCTCTCCTATCATTGCTATGCAGACGACACACAATTAATCTTCACCTTTCCCCCTTCTGATGACCAGGTGGCGAATCGCATCTCTGCATGTCTGGCAGACATATCAGTGTGGATGACGGATCACCACCTCAAGCTGAACCTCGGCAAGACGGAGCTGCTCTTCCTCCCGGAGAAGGACTGCCCGTTCCATGATCTCGCCATCACGGTTGACAACTCCATTGTGTCCTCCTCCCAGAGCGCTAAGAACCTTGGCGTGATCCTGGACAACACCCTGTCGTTCTCAACCAACATCAAGGCGGTGGCCCGTTCCTGTAGGTTCATGCTCTACACCATCCGCAGAGTACGACCCTGCCTCACACAGGAAGCGGCGCAGGTCCTAATCCAGGCACTTGTCATCTCCCGTCTGGATTACTGCAACTCGCTGTTGGCTGGGCTCCCTGCCTGTGCCATTAAACCCCTTCAACTCATCCAGAACGCCGCAGCCCGTCTGGTGTTCAACCTTCCCAAGTTCTCTCACGTCACCCCGCTCCTCCGTTCTCTCCACTTGCTTCCAGTTGAAGCTCGCATCCGCTACAAGACCATGGTGCTTGCCTACAGACCTGTGAGGGGAACGGCACCTCAGTACCTCCAGGCTCTGATCAGGCCCTACACCCAAACAAGGGCACTGCGTTCATCCACCTCTGGCCTGCTCGCCTCCCTACCACTGAGGAAGTACAGCTCTCGCTCAGCCCAGTCAAAACTGTTCGCTGCTCTGGCCCCCCAATGGTGGAACAAACTCCCTCACGACGCCAGGACAGCGGAGTCAATCACCACCTTCCGGAGACACCTGAAACCCCACCTCTTTAAGGAATACCTAGGATAGGATAAGTAATCCCTCTCACCCCCCCCTTTAAGATTTAGATGCACTATTGTAAAGTGACTGTTCCACTGGATGTCATAAGGTGAATGCACCAATTTGTAAGTCGCTCTGGATAAGAGCGTCTGCTAAATGACTTAAATGAATGAAATGAAATGAATGAAATGATATAAGAAATTAGCAAGACAAAGACAAGATAAAGGAGTGGTTCTACAGGTGATAACCACAGACCACTTCTCAGTTCCTATGTTTCCTGGCTGATGTTTTGGTCACTTTTGAATGCTGGCGGTGCTTTCACTCTAGTGGTAGCATGAGACGGAGTCTACAACCCACACAAGTGGCTCAGGTAGTGCAGCTCATCCAGGATGGGACATCAATGCGAGCTGTGGCAAGACGGTTTGCTGTGTCTGTCAGCGTATTGTCCAGAGCATGGAGGTGCTACCAGGAGACAGGTCAGTACATCAGGAGACGTGGAGGAGGCCGTAAGAGGGCAACAACCCAGCAGCAGGACCGCTACCTCCGCCTTTGTGCAAGGAGGAGCAGGAGAAGCACTGCCAGAGCCCTTCAAAATGACCTCCAGCAGGCCACAAATGTTCATGTGTCTGCTCAAACGGTCAGAAACAGACTCCATGAGGGTGGTATGAAGGCCTGACGTCCACAGGTGGGGGTTGTGCCCAACACCGTGCAGGACGTTTGGCATTTGCCAGAGAACATCAAGATTGGCAAATTCGCCACTGGCGCGCTGTGCTATTCACAAATGAAAGCAGGTTCACACTGAGCACATGTGACAGACGTGACAGTCTGGAGACGCCGTGGAGAATGTTCTGCTGCCTGTAACATCCTCCAGCATGACCGGTTTGGCGGTGGGTCAGTCATGGTGTGGGGTGGCATTTCTTTGGGGGGCCTCCATGTGCTCGCCAGAAGAAGCCTGACTGCCATTAGGTACCGAGATGAGATCCTCAGACCCCTTGTGAGACCATATGCTGGTGCGGTTGGCCCTGGGTTCCTCCTAATGCAAGACAATGCTAGACTTCATGTGGCTGGAGTGTGTCAGCAGTTCCTGCAGGAGGAAAGCATTGATGCTATGGACTGGCCCGCCCGTTCCCCAGACCTGAATCCAATTGAGCACATCTGGGACATCATGTTTCGCTCCATCCACCAACGTCACGTTGCACCACAGACTGTCCAGGAGTTGGCGGATGCTTTAGTCCAGGTCTGGGAGGAGATCCCTCAGGAGACCATCCGCCACCTCATCAGGAGCATGCCCAGGCATTGTAGGGAGGTCATACAGGCACGTGGAGGCCACACACACTACTGAGCCTCATTTGGACTTGTTTTAAGGACATTACATCAAAGTTGGATCAGCCTGTAGTGTGGTTTTCCACTTTAATTTTGAGTGTGACTCCAAATCCAGACCTCCATGGGTTGATAAATTTGATTGATCATTTTTGTGTGATTTTGTTGTCAGCCATTCAACTATGTCAAGTAAAAAGTATTTAATAAGAATATTTCATTCATTCAGATCTAGGATGTGTTATTTTAGTGTTTCCTTTATTTTTGAGCAGTGTATACACAAGGGACACGACAAGTCGAGGACAAAGGACGTCTGACTGCTATGCCATCTTGGAACACTTAAGATAGCCTGGTTAGCCAATGTGAGAGAGCACTGGTAGGTCGGGCCAATTGAGGTAGTATGTACATGAATGTATAGTTAAAGTGACTATGCATAGTATATGATAAACAGAGTGTCATGTTTGTCATTTATTATCATGTCTTGTCCCTGTGCTCCCCATGCTATTCGTTTCCCTCTGCTGGTCTTATTTGGTTCTTTCCCTCCTTCTATCCCTCTCTCTCCCCCTCCCTCTCTCACTCTCTCGCTCTCTCTTCTCTCTATCGTTCCGTTCCTGCTCCCAGCTGTTCCTATTCCCCTAATCATCATTTAGTCTTCCCACACCTGTTCCCGATCCTTTCCCCTGATTAGAGTCCCTATTTATTCCTTTGTGTTCCGTTCCTGTCCCGTCGGTTCCTTGTTTAGTATTCACCATGCTGTGATTGCGTTTCGCCCTGTCCTGTCGTGTTTTTGCTGTGATTGTGTTTCGCCCTGTCCTGTCGTGTTTTTTTGCCTTCATCAGATGCTGCGTGTGAGCAGGTGTCTCTGTCTACTACGGCCTGCGCCTACCCGGAGCGACCTGCAATCTGTGGCCGCTTCTCCAGTCATTCCCCTCTACAGACTAGAGGATTTCTGTTATTCCCTGTTTGGACTTAAATAAACTCTGTTTCTGTTAAGTCGCTTTTGGGTCCTCTATCACCAGCATGACAGAAGGAACCGACCAAGTAATGGACCCAGCGACTTCAGACGCTTCGTTACACTGCCGTCGAGATCCAAGGAGCCATGCTCGGCAGACACGAGCAGGAATTGTCTGCTGCTCGCCATGCCGTGGAGAACCTGGCCGCTCAGGTTTCCGACCTCTCTGGACAGTTCCAGAGTCTACGTCTCGTGCCACCTGTTACTTCCTGGCCTGCCGAGCCTCCAGAACCTAGGGTTAATAACCCACCTTGCTACTCCGGGCAGCCCACTGAGTGCCGCTCCTTTCTCACGCAGTGTGAGATTGTGTTCTCTCTCCAACCCAACACATACTCTAGAGAGAGAGCTCGGGTTGCTTACGTCATTTCACTCCTCACTGGCCGGGCTCGAGAATGGGGCACAGCTATCTGGGAGGCAAGGGCTGATTGCTCTAACAAGTTCCAGAACTTTAAAGAGGAGATGATTCGGGTTTTTGACCGTTCAGTTTTTGGTAGGGAGGCTTCTAGGGCCCTGGCTTCCTTATGCCAAGGTGAACGGTCCATAACGGATTATTCTATTGAGTTTCGCACTCTTGCTGCCTCTAGTGAGTGGAACGAGCCGGCGCTGCTCGCTCGTTTTCTGGAGGGACTCCACGCAGTGGTTAAGGATGAGATTCTCTCCCGGGAGGTTCCTTCAGATGTGGACTCTTTGATTGCTCTCGCCATCCGCATAGAACGACGGGTAGATATTCGTCACCGGGCTCGTGGAAGAGAGCTCGCATCAACGGTGTTTCCCTGCTCCGCTCGCAACCATCTCCCTCCTCTGGCTTTGAGACTGAGCCCATGCAGCTGGGAGGGATTCGCATCTCGACTAAGGAGAGGGAACGGAGGATCACCAACCGCCTGTGCCTCTATTGCGGAGTTGCTGGACATTTTGTTAATTCATGTCCAGTAAGAGGCCAGAGCCCATCAGTAAGCGGAGGGCTACTGGTGAGCGCTACTACTCTGGTCTCTTCATCTAGATCTTGTACTACTATGTCGGTCCATCTACGCTGGACCGGTTCGGGTGCTACATGCTCAAACCTTCAGTGCCTTGATTGACTCTGGGGCTGAGGGTTGTTTCATGGACGAAGCATGGGTTCGGAAACATAACATTCCTTTCAGACCGTTAGACAAGCCTACGCCCATGTTTGCCTTAGATGGTAGTCATCTTCCCAGTATCAGATTTGAGACACTACCTTTAACCCTCACAGTATCTGGTAACCACAGTGAGACTATTTCTTTTTTGATTTTCCGTTCACCGTTTACACCTGTTGTTTTGGGTCATCCCTGGCTAGTATGTCATAATCCTTCTATTAATTGGTCTAGTAATTCTATCCTATCCTGGAACGTTTCTTGTCATGTGAAGTGTTTAATGTCTGCCATCCCTCCCGTTTCTTCTGTCCCTACTTCCCAGGAGGAACCTGGCGATTTGACAGGAGTGCCGGAGGAATATCATGATCTGCGCACGGTCTTCAGTCGGTCCCGAGCCAACTCCCTTCCTCCTCACCGGTCGTATGATTGTAGTATTGATCTCCTTCCGGGGACCACTCCTCCTCGAGGTAGACTATACTCTCTGTCGGCTCCCGAACGTAAGGCTCTCGAGGATTATTTGTCTGTGTCTCTTGACGCCGGTACCATAGTGCCTTCTTCTTCTCCGGCCGGGGCGGGGTTCTTTTTGTTAAGAAGAAGGACGGTACTCTGCGCCCCTGCGTGATTATCGAGGGCTGAATGACATAACGGTTAAGAATCGTTATCCGCTTCCCCTTATGTCATCAGCCTTCGAGATTCTGCAGGGAGCCAGGTGCTTTACTAAGTTGGACCTTCGTAACGCTTACCATCTCGTGCGCATCAGAGAGGGGGACGAGTGGAAACGGCGTTTAACACTCCGTTAGGGCATTTTGAGTACCGGGTTCTGCCGTTCGGTCTCGCCAATGCGCCAGCTGTTTTTCAGGCATTAGTTAATGATGTTCTGAGAGACATGCTGAACATTTTTGTTTTTGTCTATCTTGACGATATCCTGATTTTTTCTCCGTCACTCGAGATTCATGTTCAGCACGTTCGACGTGTTCTACAGCGCCTTTTAGAGAATTGTCTCTACGTAAAGGCTGAGAAGTGCTCTTTTCATGTCTCCTCCGTTACTTTTCTCGGTTCCGTTATTTCCGCTGAAGGCATTCAGATGGATTCCGCTAAGGTCCAAGCTGTCAGTGATTGGCCCGTTCCAAGGTCACGTGTCGAGTTGCAGCGCTTTTTAGGTTTCGCTAATTTCTATCGGCGTTTCATTCGTAATTTCGGTCAAGTTGCTGCCCCTCTCACAGCTCTTACTTCTGTCAAGACGTGTTTTAAGTGGTCCGGTTCCGCCCAGGGAGCTTTTGATCTTCTAAAAGAACGTTTTACGTCCGCTCCTATCCTCGTTACTCCTGACGTCACTAGACAATTCATTGTCGAGGTTGGACGCTTCAGAGGTAGGCGTGGGAGCCATTCTATCCCAGCGCTTCCAGTCTGACGATAAGGTTCATCCTTGCGCTTATTTTTCTCATCGCCTGTCGCCATCTGAGCGCAACTATGATGTGGGTAACCGTGAACTGCTCGCCATCCGCTTAGCCCTAGGCGAATGGCGACAGTGGTTGGAGGGGGCGACCGTTCCT
Organism: Oncorhynchus gorbuscha; assembly: GCF_021184085.1. Classification (NCBI taxonomy): domain Eukaryota; kingdom Metazoa; phylum Chordata; class Actinopteri; order Salmoniformes; family Salmonidae; genus Oncorhynchus; species Oncorhynchus gorbuscha. Next base: position 74,297,202 of record NC_060188.1, read on the forward strand.
TTTGTCGTTTGGACAGACCATAAGAACCTTGAGTACATCCGTTCTGCCAAACGACTTAATGCCCGTCAAGCTCGTTGGGCGTTGTTTTTCTCGTTTCGAGTTTGTGATTTCTTACCGTCCGGGTAGCAAGAACACCAAGCCTGATGCCTTATCCCGTCTGTTTAGTTCTTCTGTGGCTTCTACTGATCCCGAGGGGATTCTTCCTTATGGGCGTGTTGTCGGGTTAACAGTCTGGGGAATTGAAAGACAGGTTTGCAAGCACTCACGCACACTGCGTCGCCGCGCGCTTGTCCTAGTAACCTCCTTTCGTTCCTGTTTCCACTCGTCTGGCTGTTCTTCAGTGGGCTCACTCTGCCAAGTTAGCTGGTCATCCCGGTGTTCGAGGCACTCTTGCGTCTATTCGCCAGCGCTTTTGGTGGCCGACTCAGGAGCGTGACACGCGCCGTTTCGTGGCTGCTTGTTCGGACTGCGCGCAGACTAAGTCGGGTAACTCTCCTCCTGCCGGTCGTCTCAGACCGCTCCCCATTCCTTCTCGACCATGGTCTCACATTGCCTTAGACTTCATTACCGGTCTGCCTTTGTCTGCGGGGAAGACTGTGATTCTGACGGTTGTCGATAGGTTCTCTAAGGCGGCACATTTCATTCCCTCGCTAAACTTCCTTCCGCTAAGGAGACGGCACAAATCATTATTGAGAATGTATTCAGAATTCATGGCCTCCCGTTAGACGCCGTTTCAGACAGAGGCCCAGCAATTCACGTCACAGTTTTGGAGGGAGTTCTGTCGTTTGATTGGTGCGTCCGTCAGTCTCTCTTCCGGGTTTCATCCCCAGTCTAACGGTCAAGCAGAGAGGGCCAATCAGACGATTGGTCGCATACTACGCAGCCTTTCTTTCAGAAACCCTGCGTCTTGGGCAGAACAGCTCCCCTGGGCAGAATACGCTCACAATTCGCTTCCTTCGTCTGCTACCGGGTTATCTCCGTTTCAGAGTAGTCTGGGTTACCAGCCTCCTCTGTTCTCATCCCAGCTTGCCGAGTCCAGCGTTCCCTCCGCAAGCGTTTGTCCAACGTTGTGAGCGCACCTGGAGGAGGGTGAGGTCTGCACTTTGCCGTTACAGGGCACAGACGGTGAGAGCCGCCAATAAACGCAGGATTAAGAGTCCAAGGTATTGTTGCGGCCAGAGAGTGTGGCTTTCCACTCGCAACCTTCCTCTTACGACAAGCTTCTCGTAAGTTGACTCCGCGGTTCATTGGTCCGTTCCGTGTCTCCCAGGTCGTCAATCCTGAGCACATGTGCGACTGACAGTCTTCCGGACATCTTCGTCGCGTCCATCCTGTCTTCCATGTCTCCTGTGTTAAGCCCTTTCTTCGCACCCCCCGTTCGTCTTCCCTCCCCCCTCCCGTCCTTGTCGAGAGCGCACCTATTTACAAGGTACATAAGATCATGGACATGCGTTCTCGGGGACGGGGTCACCAATACCTAGTGGATTGGGAGGGTTACGGTCCTGAGGAGAGGAGTTGGGTTCCGTCTCGGGACGTGCTGGACCGTTCACTCATCGATGATTTCCTCCGTTGCCGCCAGGATTCCTCCTCGAGTGCGCCAGGAGGCGCCGGTGAGTGGGGGGTACTGTCATGTTTGTCATTTATTATCATGTCTTGTCCCTGTGCTCCCCATGCTATTCGTTTCCCTCTGCTGGTCTTATTTGGTTCTTTCCCTCCTTCTATCCCTCTCTCTCCCCTCCCTCTCTCACTCTCTCAGGCTCTCTCTTCTCTCTATCGTTCCGTTCCTGCTCCCAGCTGTTCCTATTCCCCTAATCATCATTTAGTCTTCCCACACCTGTTCCCGATCCTTTCCCCTGATTAGAGTCCCTATTTATTCCTTTGTGTTCCGTTCCTGTCCCGTCGGTTCCTTGTTTAGTATTCACCATGCTGTGATTGCGTTTCGCCCTGTCCTGTCGTGTTTTTGCTGTGATTGTGTTTCGCCCTGTCCTGTCGTGTTTTTTGCCTTCATCAGATGCTGCGTGTGAGCAGGTGTCTCTGTCTACTACGGCCTGCGCCTACCCGGAGCGACCTGCAGTCTGTGGCCGCTTCTCCAGTCATTCCCCTCTACAGACTAGAGGATTTCTGTTATTCCCTGTTTGGACTTAAATAAACTCTGTTTCTGTTAAGTCGCTTTTGGGTCCTCTATCACCAGCATGACACAGAGAGTAGCAATAGCATAAAAGAGGGGTTGGTGGAGGCACACAATGCAGATAGTCCGGGTAGCCATTTGAGTACTTGCTCAAGAGTCTTATGGCTTAGGGGTAAAAACTGTTGAGAAGCATTTTTGTCCTAGACTTGGCACTCCGGTACCACTTGCCATGCGGAAGTAGAGAAAATAGTCTATGACTGGAGTGGCTGGGGTCTCTGACAATTTTTCCTTCCTCTGACCCCGCCTGGTGTAGAGGTCTTGGATGGCAGGCAGCTTTGCCACAGTGTTTTACAGGGCCGTACGTAGAACATTTTGAGAATCTCAGGACCCATGCCAAACCTTTTTAGTTTCACGAGGGGGTTTGGCTTGTCGTGCCCTCTTCACGACTGTCTTGGTGTGTTTGGAACATTCTAGTTTGTTGGTGATGTGGACACTAAGGAACTTGAAGCTCTCAACCTGCTCCACTACAGCCCCGTCGATGAGAATGACTGTCTTGGTGTGTTCCCCCGATTGCTCAGTTTGACTGGGCAGACAGCTCTAGGAAGAGTCTTGGTGATTCCAAACATCTTCCATTTAAGAAGGATGGAGGCCACTTTGTTCTTTGGGACCATCAATGGAACCTTCTTGTGCCTCAACACAATCCTGTCTTGGAGCTCTACGGACAATTCCTTTGATCTCATGGCTTGGTTTTTGCTCTGACATGCACTGTCAGCTGTGGAACCTTATATATACAGGTGTGTGCATTTCCAAATCATGTCCAATCATTTGAATTTACCACAGGTGGACTCGATTCAAGTTGTAGAAACATCTCAAGGATGACCAAAGGATGATCAAACAGATGCACCTTAGCTCAATTTCAAGTCTCATAGCAAAGGGCCTGAAAGTTTAGTTTTTTTGCAAACATTTCTAAAAGCCAGTTTTTGCTTTGTTATTAGGGGGTGTTGTGTGTAGATTGAGTATTTAAATAAAAATTATATATTTAAAATAAGGCTGTAACGTAACAATGTGGAAAAAGTGAAGTGGTCTGAATACTTTCACAAATGCACTGTATCTGAGGTTGAGACAACCTAGCCTACAAATGAATTATAATCATAACATTCAGTAGGTGCACAGGTCGAGTGAACATTTCTATTGGACAAATTATGTAGGTTCCTCCCCGTTTCATTAAATTTAGCAAATTTTTTGCAATTTAATCGACAGAATGAATACACCCTGATCACCCACAAACACAGTCCATTTCCTTCTCGCTTCTCCTCCTCTCACACTTTCTCTTCTCTTGTGGACTTCAGTGCACAACACAACAGCTGTCTGTGAGCAGGACCAAAAACCTCTCCAATCCAAACCTTCTTACCATAACCGTGACACAGCCTACATCGTTGTCACCATATTGATGTTATAGTCAACAAACTACAACCAACACATTAGTAAACCAACAATCCAATGTCTACAATCACGCAGTACAATGTACAGGAAGTAGATTAGTAGTTGCTCTGGCAGGCTCCAGTGGCAATAAATTAATAAAACCGAAAGCTTACTTTGGCTTGGAAGATTTGCAGTGCTGGATAGCCTTAGTCAGCTACCTAACATAAATAGCATTCCTCTCTGTTTTAGTATGGTTGTTTAGTAGGCTAAATTAGCTTGCATTAGCTAAGTAAGTGAAAGGTAAATTAACACATGTAAAAAAAAATACCATTAAACATCTCCCTCTCTTTTTCTGCTGCTTGTCCTTCATTTTTGAAGTAATTCATCTGTTCAAAAGTGTTTGACTATTTTCACTCTTTGAGTCAACTACTCACCACACTTTATGCTATATAGTATTAGCTAGTTAGCTGTAGTTTATGCTTACAGTACTAGATTAATTATCTGATCCTTTGATTGGATGGACTGAACATATCAGTTCATACTGCAAGAGCTCAGATAGGTTGGAGGACGTTCTCTGGAAGTCGGCAACATTACTGTGTAGGTCTATGGAAGTTAAGTACTTAAGTAGTACTTTCACATGTTTTTACTTAAGTAGATTTTTGGGGTATCTGGACTTTGCTTTACTCTTTACATTTTTGACTATTTTTTATTTTACTTCACTACATTCCTAACGAACGGAATGTGCTGCTTACTTAGAAATTATTATACGTTTACTTTTCATAACGAAGTATATTTGAGCAATTACATGTACTTTTGATATTTAATTCAGTATATTTAAAACACTTATACTTTTTGACTTTCTCTCAAGTAGTATTTTACTGGGTGACTTTCACTTTTACTTTTTTATGAAGGTATCTTTACTTTTACTCAAGTATGACTATTAGGTACTTGTTCCACCAGTGATGAGAACCATTAGCCTCCTAGTTTTTCTGTTGAAGTCAATGTACCCAGAGAAGGACAGAAAATAGCTGTCCTCCTGCTACCCTAGAGGGTGCTGACGAGGCTACTGTAGATCTTCATTCAAAACAGTGTGTTTTAAACAGTTATTTGGTGATGTGAACATATTTAGTATTGTTTTATCTAAAAATGATAAGTAGGATGGTCCTCCCCTTCCTCCTCTGATGAGCTTCTATGATACAGACACACATGTAGAAATAGTTTAATCTAAAGCTGCTTAACAGCCCAGGTATGTAGTTAATCAGAAGCGCTCCTCCTTTTGATTTCCTTTTGGACAGAAGGAACAGGTCCTCTGGGAATGTCCCTGTCAGCATTCATCTTTTAAATGAGAATCCCTTCTCCCCTCCATCATGTAGGCTGTCTGTCCTTTTTGCAGGAGCTGTCAATTCTGCTTTCTCTGACAGTTACAGCATCCCCAACCTAACGCAGTGCTCTCCATCTGTATCCCCCACAAACATCTTTACAAACCCATTAGCCAGGCATCAACCAATCACAGTTTTGCTGTTTGAACTCCCCAACTGTCTCCATAAACACAAAGCTAAGAGCTAACACGTTGCTCTTCCTCTTGTCTGAACAAACACTTCAACAGACAAGGCTGCTGCTGTCCAATTGTTCATGTATCCACTTCCAGAGACCTAAGCTTATATACACCACTTAGTGGACACAATCCTACACTATCTGTCCGTACATATCCATAAAAAAAATGTAACCTTTATTTAACCAGGTAGGCCAGTTGAGAACAAGTTCTCATTTACAACTGCGACCTGGCCAAGATAAAGTAAAGCAGTGTGACAAAAACAACAACACAGAGTTACACATGGGATAAACAAACGTACAGTCAATAACACAATAGAAAAATCTGTATACAGTGTGTGCAGTTGAAGTCAGGAGGTAATAGGCCAATAGTGGCAAAGTAATTACAATTTAGCAATTTACACTGGAGTGATAGATGTGCAGATGAAGAGCAAGTAGAAATACTGGTGTGAAAAAGAGCAGAAAAAAATATATATGGGTTTGAGGTAGGTAGTTGGTTGGATGGGCTATTACACCTCTCTGGGATAGGTGGGATGCAAATGTCCCACCTGGCCAATTAAAAAATGCTATAAAATTCAAACTTTCATTAATTCACACATGTAAGATACCAAATTAATGCTACACTCATTGTGAATCCAGCCAACATGTCAGATTTCAAAAATTATAATAATAAGCTATTATCTGATGATAGCATAACAGTAAACAAAGAGAGAATAGCATATTTCAACCCTGCAGGTACCACACATAACGCAGAAATAAAATATAAATCATGCCTTACCTTTGATGAGCTTCTTTTGTTGGCACTCCAATATGCCCCATAAACATCACAAATTGTCCTTTTGTTCGATTAATTCCGTCGATATATATCCAAAATGTCAATTTATTTGCTTCCAATTTGCATAACGCCACTACAAAATATCTCAAAAGTTACCTGTAAACTTTGCCAAAACATTTCAAACTAATTTTGTAATACAAGGTAAGTTATTTTTAAATGTTAATAATCGACCAAATTGAAGACCGGTCTATCTGTTTTCAATACAGGAGGATCACAAACTAACGGTACTTTTCAAGTCTTGCACAACTCTCAAACACTACACATAACGTTACCCTGTTCTGAATGGTTAGTCCTCGGGGTTTTGCCTGCTACATAAGTTCTGTTATACTCACAGACATGATTCAAACAGTTTTAGAAACTTCAGAGTGTTTCTATCCAAATATATTAATAATATGCATATCTTATATTCTTGGCATGAGTAGCAGGAAGTTGAAATTGGGCACGCTATTTATCCAAAAGTGAAAATGCTGCCCCCTATCTCAAAGAAGTTAATGTGTGTCTGGAAAGAGAGTTTACCATCTAACCAGACACCTAGGTATTTGTAGTTGTACACATTATTCCAAGTCAGAACCGTCCAGAGTAGTGATGTTAGTCGGGCGGGCATGTGCGGGCAGCGATCGGTTGAATAGCATGCATTTCGTTTTACTAGCATTTAAGAGTAGTTGGCAGCCATGGAAGGAGTGTTGTATGGCGTTGAAGCTCGTCTGGAGGTTAGTTAAAGCTTGGTCGCAAATGGGACTTCCAACTGGACAATGACCCCAAGCATACTTCCAAAGTTGTGGCAAAATGGCTTAAGGACAACAAAGTCAAGGTATTGGAGTGGCCATCACAAAGCCCTGACCTCAATCCTATTGAAAATTTGTGGGCAGAACTAAAAAATTGTGTACAAGCAAGGAGGCATGCAAACCTGACTCCGTTACACCAGCTCTGTCAGGAGGAATGGGCCAAAATTCACCCAACTTATTGTGGGAAGCTTGTGGAAGGCTCCCCGAAACGTTTGACCCAAGTTAAACAATTTAAAGGCTAATGCTACCAATTACTAATTGAGTGTATGTAAAACTTCTGAACCACTGGGAATGTGATGAAAGACATAAAAGCTGAAATACATCATTCTCTCTACTATTATGCTGCCATTTCACATTCTTAAAATAACGTGGTGATCCTAACTGACCTAAGACAGGAAATTTTTATTAGGATTAAATGTCAAGAATTGTGAAAAACTGAGTTTAAATATATTTGGCAAAGGTGTATGTAAACTTCTGACTTCAACCTGTAGGTCTGATAAGTGTTTTAGGGATCGTTTGACAGTGATGAGGGGTGGTTGTTTGACCGCGTCCCATAACAGATGCAGGCAATGAGGCAGTGATCGCTGAGATCCTGGTTGAAAACAGCAGAGGTGTATTTAGAGGGCAAGTTGGTCAGGATGATATCTATGAGGGTGCCCGTGTTTACGAATTTGGGGTTGTACTTGATAGGTTCCTTGATAATTTGTGTGAGATTGAGGGCATCTAGCTTAGATTGTAGTTCGGCCGGGGTGTTAAGCATATCCCAATTTAGGTCACCTAGCAGTACAAACTCTGAGGATAGATAAGGGGAAATCAATTCCCCTATGGGGAATGGGAGCTGAGGGGGTCTATAAACAAGCGCTCAACAATGTGGGACTTGTTTCTGGAGAGATGGATCTTTAAAAGTAGAAGTTCAAACTGTTTGGGCATAGACCTGGATAGTATGACAGAACTCTGCAGGCTCTCTCTACAGTAGATAACAATTCCGCCCCCTTTTGCCGTCCAGTCTCTAAAACGGAAATGTTGTAATTGGGGATAGAAATTTTAGACTTTTTGGTGGCCTTCCTAAGCCAGGATTCAGACATGGCTAGGACATCGGGGTTGGCAGAATATGCTAAAGCTGTGAATAAAGCAAACTTAGGGAGGAGGCTTCTGATGTTAACATGCATAAACCCAAGGCTTTTATGGTTGCAGAAGTCAACAAATGAGAATTCCCGGGGACACACAGGGCCTGGGTTAACCTCTACATCACCAGGGGAACAGAGTAGGAGTAGGATGAGGGTAAGGCTAAAGGCTATAAGAACTGGTCATCCAGTGCTTTGGGAACAGAGAATAAAAGGAGCAGATTTCTGGCTGTGGTAGGATAGATACAGGGCATAGTGTACAGACAAGGGTATGGTAGGGTGCGAGTACAGTGGGGGTAAACCTAGGCATTGAGTGACGATGAGAGAGGTTGTATCTCTGGAGGCACCAGTTAACCTAGGTGTGGTATCCGAATGTATGGGGTGTGGGACAAGTGGGCTATAGAAGGCATATTGACGTTAGAGAGATGCATAAAGCAATCACTTCTCACAGAAACACCACTGGATTAAAAATGTTCCCTTCCGATTAATAAAAGCTAGCAGGAAAATGGTTCCCATAGATACATAAAACACCACACTGTATTGCAGCACAAGGTTCCCTCATGGTCCACAAAACCAAAAATATGTAACCGACAACAATACTGGAAATAAATAGAGTAAACGACTGACCACAATACCGGAAATAAATGAGTGACCATGAGGCCTGAAATAAATGGCTGACCATGAGACTAGAAATAAATGATTGGCCACAGAGCTGAAAGTAAACCGTTGACCAAAGGAGGAGAACTACATGACTGACCATCAAGTGAGGCGCGGACTTAGCTCAGAGGGCTTGACAGCCATGGGCATCTCTTGAACTCAGTGGCTTTACTGTGAGTACATGCTCAGTCTCATCTCCAAGTCCAAGCTGGCTGTCCCTGAAGATATGGGTCAGCCACTCCTAAAGGTTAGAGTCTGCCACTCCAGAGGAGCCAGGTCAGCTGTTGGAAGAGATTAATATCAATTGGCTGCTGATATTAAGAGTCTGTGGAGTGCCACTGACAGAGCCTGTAGCTGATACAAGAGCGTAGAGTAGGTAGCTCTTCAGATGTCACTGTAGTGACTGTGAATTTATAAGATGGAACTGTGAATACATTATGAGGCTTGGGGACAGCATGATGAGGTGAGTCCAAATGGCCATGAGAGGATGCAAGACTATGGAGGTAGAACATAATGAACTGTGATGGTAGGTTATGAACCTCTATGGGTATGCATTATGAGGATGTGTAATATATAATTCCCCATCAACTGATGAGTCATAATTTTTTCATTTTACCTTTATTTTACTAGGCAAGTCAGAACCACTTGCTCCTACCTGGCACGCAGGCGTCCCATCTAGAGCTCTGGAAATGCAAATGCACTACGCTAAATGCTAATAGTATTAGTTAAAACTCAAACGTTCATTAAAATACACATGCAGGGTATTGAATTAAAGCTACACTCGTTGTGAATCCAGGCAACAAGTCAGATTTTTAAAATGCTTTTCGGCGAAAGCATGAGAAGCTATTATCTGATCGCATGTAACACCACAAAAGACCCGCAGTGGACGTAAACAAAATAATTAGCATATTCGGCGCTACACAAACCGCACAATAAAATATAAAACATTCATTACCTTTGACCATCTTCTTTGTTGGCACTCCTAGATGTCCCATAATCACTATTGGGTCTTTTTTTTAATTAAATCGGTCCATATATAGCCTAGATATCGTTCTATGTAGACTGTGTGATAAACGGAAAAAAATAGCGTTTCATAACGTAACGTCATTTTTTCAAATTCAAAAAGTCGACGATAAACTTTCACAAAACACTTCGAAATACTTTTGTAATGCAACTTTAGGTATTAGTACACGTTAATAAGCGATAAAATTCATCAGGAGGCAATGTAAATTCTATAGGTGTCGTCTGGAAAAAAACATGGCCGGAGAGAGCTCGACCAAAACATCCGGTCGGAGACCGGAGGGAATCCATTCCCTTGAACTGGTTAGACCAAGAATCAAAGCTGAATCAAATGACAAGACACTAGACAACGTGTGGTAGCTGTAGGCGCTGAAACCTCGGTCTCATGTAATTCGGTTCACTTTGAACAAATCCTGGAAGTAAGCGCAAGGATATTTATTTCCATTTTCAGTGATCAGGTTTTCCTGCGCTATTCGATGAAACTCATGCTCTGGTATAGTCACAGCCGTGATTTAACCAGTTTTATAAACGTCTGAGTGTTTTCTATCCACACATACTAATCATATGCATATACTATATTCCTGGCATGAGTAGCAGGGCGCTGAAATGTTGCGCGATTTTTAACAGAATGTTCGAAAAATTAGGGGGTAGAAGGAAGAGGTTAAGAACAAATTCTTATTTTCAATGACAACCTGGGAACAGTGGGTTAACTGCCTGGTCAGGGGCAGAACAAATCAAATCAAATCAAATTTATTTATATAGCCCTTCGTACATCAGCTGATATCTCAAAGTGCTGTACAGAAACCCAGCCTAAAACCCCAAACAGCAAACAATGCAGGTGTAAAAGCACGGTGACAAGGTACAACAGATTTGTACCTTGTCAGCTCACGGATTTGAACTTGCAACCTTTCGGTTACAAGTCCAACACTCTAACCACTAGGCTACCCTGCCGCTAGTTTGCTGGTAATTATCCAACCATTATGTAGGTTTGTGGGGTCTCCATTATGTTGAATAATAATAAACTCTATTTATCAATCTGACTCAATTATTATGTGAATGCTATAGGCCCGTAATCGTATCCAGTGGGTATAGCCAAGGTTGCGAGCATACATGCTATATTGTGAATAATATTTACCATTAGACATTTCACCAAATAATAATTCAAGGAATACTATTCAGAAATGTGAGGACTATCCATTTAAAAGTAATCCGATTTTTTACAGTTACACAATAAGACTACAATGAACAAATGGTACATATGAGAAATATTCATGATAAAAGGAATACAAAATATCCTGTCTTAAAGGCTTAGGTAATTCACCACTATGACATGCATCAGGAGATTGGTTTACCAATCCCATATTTTATTCTTCCAGAGTGCCAAATCCCAGTATCTCCCATCTTCTAAATAACAACCCTTTGCATGGCCCAAAACATTCAAACAAAGGCATGAAAACAACACACACATTCTTGGATCTAATCATCACACCTCAACACCGTATGTCGCTCCTCTTTGAACTATCTGCCATCCTAAGAACAGAATAACACAGTTTCTCTGTAGGAATAAATCCATAGCACTTAAAGCATATCAAAATGCATAACTCTTTATGAACTCTTGAAACAATCCAAACATGACTATGTAATTCACACAGTAACATTAATTTAGTCAATTCAAGGTTTCGTCAGTCATCGTACCTCTCCTGGCGTTAGTGATCCCAGGACTTCCGTGGGAACGTTTCTTCATTGAAATTGACACAGATATGGTGTGTTTGACCCCTGTGATAGCCCACAGATGGCCTACCATTCAAACAACGCCATAAATCGTGATTGAATCATCACGCTGTGCTCCCACACCAGCCAGTCACCAGTCGTGAGTATTACCTTTTCTCATTCTTCCACTACTTGAGAATATTATGCCCTGAAAGTATGTTAGTAAAGACCAGATGATGAGAGTCAGAACCGTATATCCTGAGCCTGTCTGTGTTATTGCATACATTGTGACTGCAAAGTACGACATCTTTGCAAAAGGTACACAGCGCTAATTCTATCTGGATTTATAGTTGTGGTTAATTAGATTACTGCCTAAGTGTCATGTTTCTCAGGTTTAGAGATGTAAATGTGGAGCAGTTTAAGTGTATCCTGCGAGGCAGGCCACGGCAGGCAGGGAGGGAAGTGGTAAGCAAGCACTCCCAGCTGACACAGAGATCCTGTAGTGTTCAACATGCCTTTATACAGGCTATAGTACTGCACGTTAATCCCTAACGTATAGCTGATAACCCTGTATGACTTATAATGCTAAACCTTGTGTAGAGGGCGATAAAAAACAATGTAAACATCTTACATAGACCCCATAATGAGATTAAAATTATCCCATCGGTCTGTCTGAATCACAGGGCATTGAATTCATTAAAATGTGGTCATATTCATTACAGTGGGATCTGTAGTGATGTCAGAGCTGTACTGTTTCACTTTGTTCTTTACAAACAGTACAATGGAGGAGAACTGCCTGCAAAACACAATTTTTTGTTACTTTACTGTACAAACAGCAGATGTTGCCTTTTTCTGCCTGTTGAAAACTGTTGGCCCTGATATGTTTTAAGTTTTAATGTAATCAATAACATTGTAATACTAGAAAAAAGCACACAAGAAATAAGAATAAGAAATATGAAATACACAATAAAGTAATTAATTAAGCATACTATGCTAATCAAATCCATGACATAATCACTTTTTTGTGCTTCAATATTATTTGCCTGTGACAATATCCTATTGGAGGCACAGGAGGCTGGCATGGGGAGGATGGCTATGGTATCAAACACATGGAAGCCATGTGTTTGATGTGCTTGATACCATTCCATTGATTCCATTCCAGCCATTACTATGATTTACTGTTACTATGATTGCTATTACTATCATTACTATGATTTAAGGTGCCACCAGCCGCCGGTGATTGGAGGCCACAGGAGTGGAAAATGAGGCTAACAGTCACTTTGTAATACTTAATCAACTTTAATGTGATGTGAATGTGAATGGATTTCTTCTGAATCGGTAAGTACGGTGAAAACAAATGATTTCAGTAACAGTTTTTGTTGCAACAAAAATTGATTGTTTTTTTATGTAAGGTGATTTCGTCATCTTTTGATTACTGTAGAAAGACACAGAATTACAATGGCCTAACATTAGCTGTTTGCAATAAATTGGGGATTGCAGCCATACCTCCTTAATGCACCGTGTATTCAGATCCTACAACAATTAAGCAATACAGACAGAGCTAACCTGTGGGCGAACGGAGTGGAACGGATAGGAGACAGCACACAGTGGGAATAGTCAGTAGCAGTGAGTGGGTAAAATCACCGGGGAAGCTAAGCCAGACGAAAAAGCCAATATGCGATCCATGTAACATGTTAGTTCATATGCCTTGACACTGTGAAATACAGTACCAGTCAAAGGTTTGCACACACCTAATCATTCAAGGGGTTTTCTGTATTGTTGTACTATTTTCTACAAGGTAGAATAATAGTGAAGATATCAAAACTATGAAATAACACATATGGAATCATGTAGTAACCAAACAAGTCTTAAACAAATCTAAATATATTTTATGTTTGAGATTCTTCAAAGTAGCCACCCTTTGCCTTGATGACAGCTTTCCATAGTCTTGGCATTCTCTCAGCCAGCTTCATGAGATAGTCACCTGGAATGCATTTCAATTAACAGGTGTGCCTTGTTAAAAGTACATTTGTGGAATTTCTTTCATTCTAATGTGTTTGATTCAATCAGTTGTGACATGGTAGAGGTGGTAAACAGAAGGTTGCAAGTTCAAACCCCCGAGCTGACAAGGTACAAATCTGTTGTTCTGCCCCTGAACAGGCAGTTAACCCACTGTTCCTAGGCCGTCATTGAAAATAAGAATTTGTTCTTAACTGACTTGCCTAGTTAAATAAAGGTAAAACATTTTTTTTAAAGATAGCCCTATTTGGTAAAGACCAAGTCCATATTATGGCAAGAACAGCTCAAATAACCAAAGAGAAATGACAGTCCATCATTACTTCAAGACATGAAGGTCAGTCAATACGGAACATTTCCAGAACTTTTTTTCTCTCACTATCGCAAAAACCATGAAGCGCTATGACTAAACTGGCTCTCATGAGTACCATCACAGGAAAGGAAGACTCAGAGTTACCTCTGCTTTAGCGGAAAATTATTTTGAGTTGCCAGCCTCCTAAATGGCAGCCCAAATAAATGTTTCACAGAGTTCAAGTAACAGACACTGCACAACATCAACTGTTCAGAAGATACTTTATGAATCAGACCTTCATGGTCGAATATCTGCAAAGAAACCTATACTAAAGGACACCAATAAGAAAAAGGTAGTTGATTGGGGCAAGAAACACAAGCAATGAACATTAGACTGGTGGAAATCTGTCCTTTTTGAGATTTCTGATTCCAACCGTCGTGTCTCTGCGAGACGATGAGTAGGTGAATGGATGATCTGCGCATGTGTGGAGTTCTGCATCAGATGACCTGGCCTCTATAATCACCCGACCTCAACCCAGTTGAGATGGATTGAGATGAGTTGGACTGCAGCGTGAAGGAAAATGGGATCATAAGTGCTCAGCATATGTGGGAACTCCTTCAAGACTGTTGGAAAAGCATTCCAGGTGATGCTGGTTGAGAGAATGCCAAGAGTGTGCAAAGCTGTCATCAAGAAAAAGGGTGGCTACTTTGAAGAATAATTTCATAGTTGATGTCTGCAATGTAGAAAATAGTCAAAATACAGAAAAAGCCTTGAATGAGTAGGTGTGTCCAAACGTTTGACTGGTACTGTATAGCTCTAAGGTCGAGACAATAAGAAGAAACAGTGGCAGAATAAATTCAACCACACCTTTGTATCATCACGACACGTGGTTAGAGCGTTGGGCCAGTAACCGAAAGGTTGCTAGATCGAATCACCGAGCTAACAAGGTAAAAATCTGTCGTTCTGCCCCTAAACAAGGCAGTTAACCCATTGTCTCACGAAAGTCATTGTAAATAAGAATTTGTTCTTAACTGACTTGCCTAGTTACATAAAGGTTAAATATATATATATATATATATATATATATTGTATATATATATATATATTGTATATATATATATATATATATTTTTTTTTTATCACAAAACCAGAGAGCAAATTCTGCCCTGTGAAGTCTACAAAACATATTACATGTACCAAACAGTTACATAATAATAATAATAATATATGCCATTTAGCAGACGCTTTTATGCAAAGCGACTTACAGTCATGTGTGCATACATTCTACGTATGGGTGGTCCCGGGGATCGAACCCACTACCCTGGCGTTACAAGTGCCATGCTCTACCAACTGAGCTACAGAAGGACATAACCTACAGTATAGTCAAGCAAGTTAATGTCTGACATTTTCGGACTACTAAACAACTATTGATTTGGAACCACAGAGTCGCAAAGAAAACAGGTGATGTCTCCACTATTCCAGCACCATATCAACACATGTGCTTAGTCTAATACAATGACAACTAAAAGATAACAAAAACAATTTAGTCCATTCAACATAAGCTAAATATGATATGGCTGTCCATGGAACTGATTTCTCTGTGTGTGTGTGTGTGTGTGTGTGTGTGTGTGTGTGTGTGTGTGTGTGTGTGTGTGTGTGTGTGTGTGTGTGTGTGTGTGTGTGTGTGTGTGTGTGTGTGTGTGTGTGTGTGTGTGTGTGTGTGTGTGTGTGTGTGTGTGTGTGTGTGTGTGTGTGTGTGTGTGCATACAAGTAGAATAACATGTTGACTCACCCTACTTGTAGAGAAATGCCAATGCCGTCTCCTCTTTCATGTTGCCAAAACGGTCTGCGAGTCTGTCATGCACAATTTTAGTTTCAGTTTTCCTAGGCTACCTGACTAAAATGCTTGCTCGCTAGCCTAACTTTGATTCATGGGTAACGTTGCACCAGGCCAGCTAGTTAACAAGCCAAATCCAAACTCGCTTCCCTTGATACTTTTTTTGGTGTGCCAGTACCATTCACAGCTGAGCTCACTCAGTTTAGCTCAACGCTAATTGGCTATTATTTCATACTTGTTTTATCAGAGGAGGCCAAATGCTTGCTGACTTCCCTTGCATGCAATGTGACAGGCTGCAACAGTGTCATACTCTTTTTAACCATAAGGCATAGATGGGCTATACAGCTTTTTCAGGTGAGATAAATTCAGTTCTGCAAATTGAAGAACATTTCTGGAACATAGAGAAACAAAAGATACATTATTTAGTATGTTTTTTATTTCATAACTTAAAAAAAAAAATTGGGGGTGAAGCTTGGCTTACATGAATACGCGCCACTGGGAATAGGATATACTACAGTTAAAAATCATCATGGAAAAGCAATAGGCCTACATGTTGTGGACTGCTAACACAATTCCAATCTAACAATCCAATGTCATAAGAGATTCATCGCTGTGTGCATTTTCACTGGTGAATATTTCAGTTGTACAATTTAACAACTTTGAGTGTGTGGGCCTGGCTGAGTGCCTCGGAGACCTGACTCTGGGTGATCCCATTGGATCCCATCTGTACACACGATGTTGACAGTGGTCAATTGGGCATGTGTTTGATTCCTGGTGTTTTTGTGTCTAGTGGTGATGGTTGTATATAAGTCAGGGAACAGTGTTGGGTGTGAGCTGGGACCTCTCTCCGAGTGGTCTGTGGCTATAATAGGGGAGCTGTGTCACAGCCAATAGAAGGCTCACAGGTATTTCAGGAATCACAGATGATTGGGAGATTGTAGATCAGGTGGGCGCGAATAGACTTACACGAGCAGGAGAGAGCGTTCATACACAACAAAGTAGAGGCTGAACTTCATGCATTTTAGAAAAGGCCTGATAAATGTGTTTTTTTCCTCATAGAACCAATTTCCTACTTGGCAAAAACGGATTAAATCAACGTTGTTTCCAATTTCAACCAAAACAATCATTGTGATGTTGAATCATCGTGGAAAACTGATTGGATTTGCAAAAAGTAATTCACTTCAGGACATTTAGGCTTTTTTCACCCACGTTTAACCTAAATCCAATGACATGGTGAAATGTTTGTTGATTTCACATTGAAGTCAGGTTAGTTGAAAACTCAACCAAACATAAACCAGGCTGTGCTCAGCTGCTTTTGTGTGTGCTGTTGTGTTTCTCTATGTGTGTGTGTGTTTTAAAAACTTAAGTTGGTTTATGCTGGACATGCTGTGCGGAATGTTCTCAAGTGTAGTTATTGACTTTACACAAAAACTCCTGTAATGATGATCCACTTTAAATGGCTCCATTGATTTTAATGCAGCAATTACATCTTTAGTGTATGGAAGGCAATACATAAGACAGTAATACAAATGGCTGGCTACAACTATACACCAGGGTTTACGAACCACAAACCTTTACTGAAAAATATGCTGTGTTAGTATAAAGGACAGTCATGCATGATTAAGTATTTGTAATTGAATGTACATCTGAATGAATGTTTATCTGCATGTGGTAAGTACTGTAACTACTGTATAAATCCCCAAGGGGGAAAAAGAAAAAGAAAATGTTTACATGTGCATTACCAGGAGACACATCTGGATCAATCAACCAGAAAAGTTGTTTTTTTCCCAAAATAAATGTAGATGTTATTACATGGTGTTAGAAACATGTCACTGCCTAAAAGAGCATGGTTTGCCCTTCTGTTAACATGGCATTTGGAACAATAACATGCTAAACTTGGAACTTGATCGATTTCATAAATGCATCACTGCCTGTTATGGCAACTGCTCGGCCTCCGACCGCAAGGCACTACAAAGGGTAGTGCGAACGGCCCAGGTCCTGCCATCCAGGACCTCTATACCTGTCGGTGTCAGGGAAAGGCACAAAAAATGGTCAAATACTCCAGCCACCCTAGTCATAGACTGTTCTCTCTGCTACCGCACGACAAGTGGTACTGGAGCGCCAAGTCTAGGTCCAATGGGCTTCTAAATAGCTTCTATCCCCACGTCATAAGACTCCTGAACTTCTAGTCAAATGGCTACCCAGACTATTTACAGTGCCCCCCCCCCTCCACTGCTTCTCTCTCTGTTGTCATCTATGCATAGTCACTTCAATAACTCTACCTACATGTCCATACTACCTCAAATAACCTGTGCCCCGCACATTGACTCTGTACTGGTACACACGTTGACTCTGTACCGGTACCCCCCTGTATATAGTCTCCACATTGACTCTGTACCGGTACACACATTGACTCTGTACCGGTACCCCCTGTATATAGTCTCGCTGTTGTTATTTCACTGCTGCTCTTTAATTACTTGTTACTTTTATGTCTTATTCTTATCTGTATTAATTTTGAAACTTCATTGTTGGTTAGGAGCTTGTGAGTAAGCATTTCACTGTAAGGTTGTATTCGGAGCCTGTGACTGATTTGATTTGTTTTAGTATATTTGTAAGAAATATGGCTTTTGGACACATTCATCTTCCAAAGCAAGCAGCACACAGTTCAGGCTTTAGAAACATGGCTGTGGGGCAAATGGTGTATTATATATAGAGAGGATGTAGCTCTGAGAAACATTTCTATTCGACAGTGTTTAATTGAAGAGTATGTTTCAAAGCAGCCAGCCCTGCCGCTGGTTTTATTTCTAATTGCCAGCAGCAAAGCACTTAACGAAGCGAGGGGAGAAGAGCGTGGGTGAAAGAGAGATATAGCGGCCAGGTTTCCATAGCAACGGCAGATCAACAGCAGCAGTAGCCAAGGGGTAGTTTAATCTTGAAGAAAAGGCTACAGGATCACCGTGTTTTCCCTGCTAGAACTCCTGCAACACAATATGTAACATGACGTTGTATCACCAACAGTAGTCATCTAATGGCATTCATGAACTCTATCTTCACGTTGAGAAATCTAATGACTAGGGATGTGAAGAGAGAGAAAAATAAATGCAATATATAACTGTCTGGGAGTCCCAAGTATGGATGACTGTACCTTTCCTCCATATCCTCTTTGATTGTCTCATTATTTGTGTCCAAAAGCTCACATTGCAGTTTCTTTAGCATCCAGAAGGGGTCAGTTTGGTCTGCCTCAACCTCCATGGTCCGCTTTGAGGTTGCACTGTGCTTTTCTGACCACTGTTTTTTAAAATCTCGGACCAGTGTGAGTTTATTCTATGAGTTGGTGTAAATAGCTCTAATAGTATACATCATAAGACTGGGGAGTAATTGTTTACATACTAAAAAGTATCAGAAACCACTGCATGTAGTATGGATGAAGATATCAATTTTTTACAGTGCAATCTTTATAGCCTTATCTTTATTTTATGGTAGATTATTGTGAGGTCTTAGGTCTTTCTCTCTATGGTTATCTAGCAAAACACATAGTGACTTCTCTGAATAACAATGTGGACACTTTCATGAGTCCTAAAATCTGATAATATCCCTAACACTGAGCCAGCACATCCCTCAACTGAGAGAGTCTCCTTCATATCTGCAGAGCACAGACACATTAATAATTGATTGATAGACAGTCAGCACTACAGTGTAATTCTGAAATCCAATGGCTTGTCCTTATACAGGAGCCATTTGCAGGCCCAGATAGGTCCTGGAGGTGTCAGGTAAGTCGTCGTTTAACACAATGCTGAAATGTAATACCTACCTAGTCCAAAAAGCCATAGATAATAGCAGAGAGAGAGAACATGCTTTTCAGACAACATATGGGGACAATTAAAAATTGCAAACTGCAGGAGTAGAGGGTATGAGTCATGACCTATGGATGCTATATGAATACACAACGCTACCAAGCTACATATGATGGGATTTGTAGTTAATTTACACAATTAACGTAGTTGACACATGTACCACTGGAAAGAATTACTCCGCTATTCTATCAATAAAAATACTCAACACTCAATAAGTCACCGAAAGCATTGTTTTTCCTGGACTCATTTTATTACAAAGTTCTTGAGGACTTATTACAAGGGAATTTTCTCAACATGCCAAAAACAGAACAAAATGGAACACATTGGAATTGAACAAATAGGTAGGATCCGACAATCCACTGTTCACGATCAACATAAAGTCTGATAAAGTCCTCGGGAGAAGGGAGCCAGTGAAGGACTACGGTGCAGGCATAGAACGGCCACATTCACACCGACTCAGCAAAGATCAATCCAACCAAGGCAAAATGTGCACATCTCAAGAAACACATTACAATTTTTATATGCCATCGGCTTTTGTAATACGTTTTAAAAAGCTTCACTTGCATGTACATAAAACTGTACAAAAACATGGCATCACAAGCATTTTGTTCTATATAAATATAACCAACAATTAGGATAACAACTTGGTACTCTCTTGCAACGACACACTTTCAAGGCAGCTTGTCTTTATTTTACTGTGTAGAACTGTCTCTGATGGTGATGAAATGTGCTGTGAATGTCAGCTCCTTGGGGAGAGGGTTCTTGAACCAGAACCAGCACTAAGATCTCATCAAAAACACTACTAATTATCTTTGGAATTCATGCTAAACTCATAGCCTGCTTGACAGCACACATTGGGGATGTGTAGATCTATGTACAGTGCACTTTCAAGAGAGATTTGTCATAGCTCACTTTGATTTTCTATTTAAGGAGGCTTAAGTCTCTATTCAATCCGTAGCGCTGAAGACCCACTTTATAGCACGATTGACAATAGGCAATGTTCCAGAGACTGCATTCACGGTAAACGCTGCATATGTCGGCATTACCTTTACATTTTAACGAGGATCTTCCGCGATACTTCGGCAATATGGATTGAATCCAGCCCTTAGTCTTAGAGAAAACTCCTTTGCCTATTCTCCAGTATCTCATCATGTCCATCAGTCCACAGCCACAATCACCTTACAAGACCACTACAGAGAGGCAGAGGATACTCAGGTGAACTTGACATTAAATAAAAAATACAAACTTCACATGATTGGACATACTGTGAAGTGTATCAAGGGTTTTCATGCTATTAATGCTTTGATCCAGGACTTGACAACCATCCTGCTTTCTAGAGAGCAGTCAACACAAATAATAAATTAAGTATGAGTTCAAAGGACAGGTAAAACCATGTGATTCAGGATATTCAAACATACTAATTGATATAGGCTGGAGAGAAAAAGGTATAACACAGTTATTCTGGCTGAAAAAAAAGAATGTGTATGCAAACACTGGTGTTGGTTAAGCACTCAAACCCAGTGGTTTGATTTGAATAAGGGCTGCAGTCAAAATCAGTTGTTCAGACATTCCAGAGAGAAGCCACACCAAGTTATTCAGCCAGGCCAAGTGATTAGTAAAGAGATAAGCCTGTTGATTTATGCCAGATTCAGGCTGGAGTCAGATGAATCAGCGAATCTGAAAGGAGTCAGACAGAGTATGGGAGACAGTGTTGAGGCTGTATGACGTTGGCTTTATCACTCATCGCAATCTTTCACACATATTAATAGTTCCAGGTCAGTGAACTCACCCGCTGCTCTAGCTCAGTGAAGCTGCTTTGAGGGGGGCTGCGACGGGGACCGAAAGGCCTCATAATCGTGTATTATGACTCTTGCTGGATTTTATTTCAGTGGCTAAATGGCTTTGAAAACAGCATAATGTGATTCCCCCCCCCCCCCTCAAGGCTGGGATAATCACCTGCCTTATTTATTCATGGCCATGTCCAGTAATTTCCACATGTTTTGAGTTGAATTATTCTACATGTGTTGCCAACGGCGGTGGGATGAGGTAAGTCCAGCTAAAAATACCGCTTTTTAAATGATTGTAGTTTTGCAGATGGATTTGTATTATGTGGCTGTTGTGTTGTCTTCAGACTGTGTGCTCACATATGCCCTGGCTAAGGACTCATTACACAAAGTAATTATGGGAGCCCAGCATCCATTCCCTTCCAGGCCCTTCCACCCCTTGCTCAGACCAGACCCACTGTCTCTCTCTCCATAGAAATACACCGTGGTCAAAACAGGGGCTTAGATACAAATCGAATCGAATCAGTGTACAAATCAAAAGCTATGAGTAATGCTACTGTGCTGCGAGGCGGACCGGTGGCGTTATCATCATCCAATTACATACTACTGTTCCTGTGTCCTCCAGATGTCTGCTTCTAAATGACTTTGAAAATAAGTATTTGTCAAAGACAGCTGCTGTAGCCTAAAGGAATGTCCTCTATATAATTGTCAATTGAAAAATGAGGAACAACAGCTAACAGCTTAACAACGTAACATAACCTGGACTCTATGAATGTCAACTGGACTGAAAATATATGACTCCTGCAAACAATATTTAACTTTATTTGAAATGGCAACATGTCATCATTGTTTATAACATGCACCAATGGATGCAACAGGTAAATTATTTTTAAACAAAATGGTGACCTGAGTGACCACTTTTCTTCTTCACCAAAACAAAACGTCTCCTGAGTGGCGCAGCGGTCTAAGGCACTGCATGTCAGTGTAAGAGGCATCACAACAGTCCCTGGTTCAAATCCAGTATCATATCTGGCCATGATTGGGAGTCCCATAGGGCGGTGCACAATTGGCCCAGCGTCACCGGGGTAGGCCATCATTGTAAATAAGAATTTGTTCTTAATTAACTGACTTGCCTAGTTAAATAAAGGTAAAATAAAAATTTGTCCCAGATGATTACTGTAGCCTTCCTTTAAAGACGTGAGACCAACACAAGGAAACCTATCAGGATGTAAATGTAAAAAGCATAGTTTCTGTGAGACAGGGGAATTCAGTCACAGCACTCTAAGTCACCTTAGTGGCTCTCAGGACTGAAAAGTACTGCGCTGAAACTCGTGTGAATAACTCCTTAGGCGGAGTTAGAACTATTGAAATTCACGCGGATCGTGAGGAGAAAACCTAACGAGGCTAGAGACACAGGGTTGAATGTAATGGTGACCTCTATGTGGAGAGCAACTGATTAGCTCAGTGTTATTCAGGCATAGGGAGGCATTGAAGAGGAGCTTTTCACATAGAACAGATAATATATATATTCTCATCTACAGTGTAGGTGGGGAACCAGAGGCTCTACTCTGAGAGGGGCAAACACTATCAGAATGTGTGCTAAGGGTTTGGGGAAGATCAGCGTGATCAGGAGTGACGGCCTCTAAGTCTACTGTTTCCAGGAAAAGAGACGGGGCACAGTGCTGAGGCTCAGTGAAACACACATTATCCCATTAAATGCTGCCACACAGCTCGTATCACAGGCTTAATAGCTATCCAGGGTGGTAACATGCTATGGTTCTATCATGATTGGGGGTCACAGATGTGTGTGTGAGATTGTGAGTAGTTGATTAATTCATTCAAGTGCCTTTCCACACTCTCCGTCCATGTTTTTGGAAAACATTTCAATCAAGTGTTAAACAGCAGCAGCAAAGAAAAGCTCAAATGCTAAAATTCTGAGGCTATTTTTATCAGCTTGAGCCAGACAGAAATATATACAAGATACAGTGTACACCATTGACATGTATTTACAGCACTGTACATTAAGAAAGACCATAGGGCTTCATTGCCTGTCAGATGAATGTTATCTGGTTATGGCACTGATCACACATTGGATGTTCCAGAGAACATATCACAACAGGTTAGGGTTTAGCTAAGAAAATCACTAGTGTTTTAGGGATTGATTGTATGTTGATTTAGTGTGATATTACCACAAGTGTTTAACCAATGCTTTCAAAGAAACTGCATCGATAAATAAATCCATTAACTAATTAATACATTAATAAACCAATAAATATGTAAATAAATAAAATGATAAACTCCTATTGCACGTACCAATGATTCCACAAATCACATCCCATATTTCCTACAGAATGGGTATTTATTTCAATAAATGGACTTTTCAGATCCTCTAAGAGCATGTTTCTTTTTCTAAAGTGGGTGTGTCTCTGTGGCTCCTCCTCTATCTGTGCACCAATCAGATGTGGGAGGTGGGGCTTTCTCACAGGTAGATCTCTTGTTTGGGGGTGTGGCTAGGAGGGGAGGTGGGCAGGAACTCAGAGGCCACGCTCAGGGGCACCTCCTCCTTTGGGCAGTCCTGCCTAGGGGCATGGCCGCTGTTGGAATAGGCACTACGGGAGGGCGGAATGCTGGCTCGGTACTCCTCGCCACCCAGCCTGGCGCTTCCGTTGGCCAGGCGGCCCAGGCTCCCTCTCTCCTGGTAAGGCACGAAGGTGGAGAGTTTGGGGGGATTCCTGGTCTTGCGCACTGGGGAGGGCTGCCCAGGCATCCAGCAGGCATCTGAGTGACCCAGCTCACTGCACTCCTGAGTACAGTTACCAGTCATGGCCACATCAGGTATGGAACGCATATCTACATGGAGAGGAGAGATAAACACCCATGTTCAGAGAGGTTCAAATGTTTAACAGAAAAAGACAACAGAGGGAGTTTAACTGCAGATATAGCCCCTCACTGTTGACTGAGAATAAACAACAAGGTTACTGTGACTTCTAATCGGGAGTAGAAAACATGAGGAGTAGAAAACAAAAAGTTATTCTCATAACCCCGTGTTTGCTAATTAACTTGCAGTTGTTACTATGCACAGTACAACTGTTGCTATGTAGCTGTTGCTATGCACTGTGACATGGATGCTACAGCATGTACAGTCTGGAGGTTGATATTAGAGGAGCAGAGATGTAGTTAATGTGTTCTATGAAGTCCTTCACTGCATTGGGCAATCATTGCTATAAGTATTGAGCAATGATTACGACTGTGTGTCTAGTGTTGATTGATACAGAATCTTCATTTGATCACTATTTTGTTGCTGAGAATTTTCCTGCACTGCATAAAACACACAATAGCCTACTTTTGGCCAGCTAATAGCCTAATCACCGATCAAGCAACATTATGGACTAAACGTTAAAATCCTTTTGCTGCAGGATTCTTTTGCCGTTAACAAAACAGGTCAAATTAAGATCTTATTTTTGTATGTCTATGTGTGTGTGCTTGTTTGCATGTTCTGTGCTGCCCCGTGGCTGTATTGTGCTGTATGTAGGTTGCCATCTAGTACGTACTGGGTAAAAATGGTGCCCCAATGTGTTTCCAAGGATAAAATAGAATTTTAACACACAATCACGGATAATGATCAGACAACGCACAATGCTACATGTGGCTCCAGAGAGATCCCCGCAGGGCCCCAGGGTAAACCCATTGTGGTATGGCTGTTATTGACTGGCAGGTTTGAAATGAGTCCATGTCCCTGATACTGATCCATTTTTTCATTCTACCATTCCTAATTAATTAAATAGGTCCACAACCTACTGACCTCCTTCCAAACAGCATTGATTCAAATCAATAGATGGATATAACTGTACTGTATACCTACACCATTTTTGGGCAGAAAATACAAGGTATGGTGACTGGGTCAAAGGGAACAACCCCTCAGTCAATTTGTACTGTAACTGAGCCATTAAACCCCTACAACTCATCCAGAACGCCGCAGCCCGACTGGTGTTCAACCTTCCCAAGTTCTCTCACGTCACCCCGCTCCTCCGCTCTCTCCACTGGCTTCCAGTTGAAGCTCGCATCCGCTACAAGACCATGGTGCTTGCCTACGGAGCTGTGAGGGGAACGGCACCTCAGTACCTCCAGGCTCTGATCAGGCCCTACACCCAAACAAGGGCACTGCGTTCATCCACCTCTGGCCTGCTCGCCTCCCTACCACTGAGGAAGTACAGTTCCCGCTCAGCCCAGTTAAAACTGTTCGCTGCTCTGGCCCCCCAATGGTGGAACAAACTCCCTCATGACGCCAGGACAGCGGAGTCAATCACCACCTTCCGGAGACACCTGAAACCCCACCTCTTTAAGGAATACCTAGGATAGGATTTAGATGCACTATTGTAAAGTGACTGTTCTACTGGATGTCATAAGGTGAATGCACCAATTTGTAAGTCGCTCTGGATAAGAGCGTCTGCTAAATGACTTAAATGTAAATGTAAATGTAAATGTAACTTGAAAGTACCTAGCTATGAACCCCCAAAACACAAATAACATCATTTTGTCAGTTCAGATTTATGTTCAATTCACATAGAAACAAGCAGAGCTAGCATAGCAACACTTAGATGTGTTTGCCTTGAATCTGCAGATGGAAGTCTATATGCCTACAGAAAAGCCCCAGGGGGACCAGTTCCCAAACAGTCTCTCTGTGTCTATACTCACAGCTAGCCCTGATGCAGGCATTAGGCAGGACTTCTGGGCCGTTCCACCTGTACAACACAGGGAACAGGAGCCTCCCAGTTCCCTTTAACACAAAGCCACAGTATTAACCCTTTTACCTACCGTGCACATCAACTCAGCCCAGCTCACAATGCTGAAATAAACAGACCCCAAACACACAGTGGACATGGAAGAAACATCAAAGGAGTTGCACAGTAGAAAAAAGGAGCAGCCAAAGACAGGCAAGTGAAAAAGGGGATTTTTGGAAGCCTGTTTTCTCCTGGAGTGGAGCCTGAAGTAAATCAAGGTCTATGTCTGGAACAAACCCTTTAGAGTTTACAGTCTGGATAGTGCAGCTCCAATAGGCCGGGAGCAGGAGGAGAGCGGGCAGCCCAGAGAGAGCGGATGGGCGAGCCACAGCACTGTAAGGGCACTGGGTTTAACAGGGAGGTGATTGGATTTAGAGAGCAGGTGATTTGGTTTTGAAGAGAGGTGACTCAATGCTATTTTTCTCCCTGCACATCAAATCCTGGACTCTCCGGATGTGGAGACAGTACAGTATCAGCCAATGCAGCTCTCACTCTCGCTCATTCACTTAGTCTCTTTAATTTTACATTTCATATATTCCTTTTATTACATCAGACACACTTAGCCTTTAACAACAGGAAACCCTGCTGAGCCACATTCACTATCACATCCACCTCTCGTTCTGTGATTCCCAGTGAACTTCATCAATGATTCCAAATGCACTTCCTTCACTCTGGTGTAACATGCACTCTACCATGCAGGGCCATGGAGGAGAGAAGAGGGAAGGGGCTGCGTGCAGAGCTTAACCCCCTCAGCTGATAGACACATGGGAGGGGTGGGTTTGCATGCATGCTGCATTAGGGTGCCAGTGGGAGGTGTTGGGTGTCTGAGGCAGGCTTTCTCTCGTCGACTGATCCCCTGTTCACTGGCATGGGGGGAAGCTGTTCTTCCAGAGATTTCACACTGCTCCTCACTGTCTGACTGCAAATGCTCCCTCTCCCCACCGGCTGCTTTCCAGTGTGTGCCACAACACTTGTGATTGATAGGGAATAGTCACAATTCATAGAGAGATGGAAGAAAACAAAATAAAGACATTATGGCTTGGGATTGACCGTGTGGTCTTCCAATTGCATATGTACAGTACCGGTCAAAAGTTTGTAAAAACCTACTCATACAAGGTTTTTTATTTATTAATTATTTTCTATGATTGTAGAATAATAGTGAAGACATCCAAACTATGAAATAACTCCCAACAAATCTAAATACATTTTATATTTGAGATAATTCAAAGTAGCCACCCTTTGCCTTAATGACAGCTTTGCACACTCTTGGCATTCTCTCAACCAGCTTCACCTATAATTATTTTATAACAATCTTGAAGGAGGTCCCACATATCCTGAGCACTTGTTGGCTGCTTTTCCTTCACTCTGCATTCCAACCATCTCAATTGGTTTGAGGTTGGGGGATTGTGGAGACCAGGTCATCTGATACAGCTCTCCATCACTCTCCTTCTTGGTAAAATAGCCATTACACAGCCTGGAGGTGTGTTTTGGGTCATTGTCCTGTAGAAAAAACAAATGATAGTGGGACTAAGCGCAAACCAGATGGGATGGTGTATCGCTGCAGAATGCTGTGGCAGCCATACTGGTTAAGTGTGCGTCGAATTCAAAATAAATCACAGACAGTGTCACCAGCAAAGCACCCCCACACCACCTCCTCCGTGCTTCCCAGTGGGAACCACACATGCAGAGAACATCCGTTCACCTGCCTTGCGTCTGACAAAGACACGGCAGCTGGAACTAAAAATCTCAATGTAACATTGATAGGTTTAGGCTACTACATGAAACTCACATTTTCCCTATACCCATCATGAGGTTGCTACAACCTAGCCATTGAATGAAAGTTTACAATGTAGGTGCACACAGGTCGAGATACATTTTTAGATGACAGACAGTGGCACATTCAATAGCGCCTTGCACCCTCTTGCCTGCATCTAGCATATCTAGTGTGTAATCATTAGCCCAACAGTTGCAAACAAGAGTTTCTATATGACAAATTAATGTATTTTTATCCCCGTTTTGTTTGATTCAGTTTAAGAAACGTTTTTCAACCAAATCGGCAGAATGAATACACCCCTGATTACACATAAACACAGTTCACTTTAATACGTAGCAGCCACGTTGTATTCATTCTAGCCTCTATGCTCTCCTCCTATCACCTTTTCCCTTTGTGGACTTCAATGAACAACACATCAGCTGATATGACCAGGCAATTTTTTCCCCCCCAAACTATTTCATAACTGCTACACACAGCCTACATCGTTGTCCCCATATTAGCTAAAGTAATGTCCTAGTCAACATAGCTAATTGAACTAATGTTAACCAGCTTCAATCATGCAGTAAATAATCAGTAAGCAGTTAAACAGGCGGGCCTCTGGAATTGGTCATTAGTCTAGGGAAGGGGGTTGAACCAAGAGCTTCCTGGGTTTTGTATTGTCCTGCACCGTGGTGCAACCCTACAGAGTGCTGTTGAGGCTACTGTAGACATTTTTGCAAAACAGTGTTTTAATCAATTATTGGTGACGTGAATACATTTACAATTAGTTTAATCAAAAAATGATAACTTTTTCAATGTTTTACCATTTTTAGTTTTGGGAAATTCACTGAGGACGATGGTCCTCCCCTTCCTCCTCTGAGGAGGACCCTCTTTATACCACCCCTACCTTGTCACAAAACAACTGATTAACACAACGCATTAAGAAATTCCACAAATTAACTTTTAACAAGGCACACCTGTTAATTGAATTGCATTCCAGGTGACTACCTCATGAAGCTGATTGAGAGAATGCAAAGCTGTCATCAAGGCAAAGGTTGGCTACTTTGAAGAATCTCAAATATAACATATATTTTGATTTGTTTAACGCATTTTTGGTTACTACATGATTCCACATGTGTAATTTCATAGTTTTGATGTCTTCACTAATATTATACAATGTAGAAAATAGATAAACCCTTGAATGAGTAGGTGTACCCAAACTTTTGACGTGTACTGTATATAGAATCGTGGTTAATGCAAAATGTTTAATTTGTGAATGAAACATGTATTCAAGGTAACCCACAGACAGTGGAAACAAGACCCCATTTATGCAGATATTGTTACGCTAGGTACTCTAAATATAGAGATGGTGTGTGATATCAAAATAGTCTGTAAATAGATAGTGATTTGTTCATGCATAGTGGGAAAAGTAACATTCCTGGGTCTTGTGTTTGTTTGTTTTTCAGTGACATTGGGTGTGTTTACTAAAGCATTCACAACAGTTCCCTTTGGTAGGCCGAGATACCTGACATTTTGTCACCCTCAAAATGAGGGAGAGAGGAAAAAAGAGGGGAATACAATGTAAGGCTAAACACATATGTACAGGTAACTGCCAAAATAAAGGAATCACCTAAGTAAATAAGGGATAAAAAGTATATTGAAAGCAGATGCTTCCACACAGGTGTGGCTCCTGAGTTAATTAATTAATCAATTAATTAATTAATATCCCACCATGCTTAGGTTCATGTATAAAACTGCCCAGCTAACCACTATTTTGGCCACCATGGCTAGAGTAAGAGATCTCAATGACTTTGAAAGAGGGGTCTCAAAGGAGCATAAAGGGGGCTTGTGGTGGCCCAATGCCCTATTAAGACACCTTATGTTGGTGTTTCCTTTATGTTGGTAGTTAATACATTAGTTAGTACATAACAACACACAGATAACCACAAATGCACAATAAATATACACATTTTTCACTTATCAAATTCATACAAGAAATTCCTTGTTTTCAATAAATATAATTCTGATGTGCTTAGGTGGATTTAGGACAGCATATAAATTCTGCATACGCTCTCATTAAATATCAGTTCAAATTGTCATGGGAATTTTGGGGAAGCTCTTTGAGATCCTGAGACACTGATTGAGAGGAGAGGCAAAGCAACATATCCTCCCAGTGATTATTCCTGCCCGTCCTCCAGTCTTTAGTTGCTCTGTGCAGCCTTTCTTCAGGCTAAGGAAGCAAAACTCAGCATGGTAATTTTTCACACAAAAAATGAGAAGTGAGTAACTTTCAAGAGAATATCTGATTAATTGTTGAACCTGTTTCTGGTCTACTTTCTCACCCATAACGATCTTCTGAGAAATGCAGCAGCAACTCTGGGATTTAGCCTCATTAGATCTCCTCTGAAGTCCAGTCATCCCCTGCCAGCCAGCCCGCCCCTCCCACCCTCCCTTGTTGTTCCCACCTGTGGACTAATCCCTTTCATTCAGCTTCCTGTGTTTCTGACTGACTTTAAGCTATGAGGAAGAGAGGTCAGCGCAGAAGTACTTTGGAGAAAGCCTTGGAATCCTGGGACAGAAATAATCATAAAGTACAAAAACCACTGCACATCTAAGTGTGGCTCAGATGTGGCAGAACTGAGAGACACAATGGCTCAGGTGTTTCTGTGAGGCCAAATTTTTCATTAAAATGACCGTTAAAGCCATAACAGAGCTCCCACCTGCCCTTCACTGATGGTTGTTCTACAAACATTGGACTATATGTTTAGATTTTTAATACATTGACTGCATGATGCAACTCTAATGATGATTTGAAAAAAGTGTCTTGAAAGGCATGAGCTCTGTATTGTTTCTTTGCACAGGCTGTACACACTTCATCAGTCACCCATTCACAATTTGACAAGCACTTGATAATGCTTCAAATTTCACGGCGGCATCCCATTTGTGTGGCCATAATGCACCCCAAAAAAAATCCATGCCTTTGTGCCCTTCTCCCTAAGTGTTGGCACTCTGAAGCAGCTCTCACTGACATGGTTCTCCATCACAGGATCAGGTATTTCTCTCAGGCTACAAGTGAAGACAGACACATCGGAGACGCAACTGCATGCGTGCTTATCCAATTCCGAGGTGCATATTGAAGAAATTGGAAGAACTGTCCACATTTACTTTTCATCATCCAACAAGATGAGTAGGTCTAACGAACAGCAAATGCATAAGCCTAAGTAAATCGACTATTCCCCATAGTACAAAAGTTGACCTGTTCTGTGCGAGAAATAAATAATCCAAACATAGTTTGGGACAGTTGTTGGATTTGATAGATCCCAAATTAATAAAACCACTAGCATCAAAACCACTTTTTTACGCAATGTGGCTGACACAACAGATCAGAATGTTTAGCTTAAAATGTTGACAAAGTCTAAGGCTATTTCTTCACATTATAAGCGCAGCAGTGTGCACACGACAGTAGGCTATATGTGCGAATGTTCCATTAGGGGAAAACACCATTATCAAAAGTCACCACAAATACAATTATGCACGCAATGCTTTTATTATAAAGGTGCATTTTTATGGTGAAAATATTCTTCCCCAAACTTGAAACTCATTCGCTGCTTATGTCTGCCAGTTAGGCTCTACACCCCTTGTAAAACGGATTAAGTTATTTGGACACTTTAGTTGTGATACAACCCTTAACAAAACATGTAGGCCTATGGGCTAGGCTGTGAACAGAAAAAGTCGCTAAAAAAAGCCATTGTTTCTTGCCTTAAGCTGGGCATCATTCACAAGTGATATCATTCATAAGGGATTGGCTATTATTGTAACTCATCAGACTATTCTTGATTTAATATCGTCTTTACCTATATTAAATCATATATAGTATTTGTAAAATTTGTCTTGATTTAGAACGGTCCATATAAAATGTAAAAAATTGGAGGACGCTTTTCCTGTGGTTCGTTTTCATAGGTGATACTGCTGTTGTAAATATAAGCGATGTGCTTAATATTAGGAAAGTTATAGTAGGCCTAGCCTACAGAAAGCTAAAGGGATCCCCCTCTTTTAAATCGAGGCTGTCACTCTGTTTTCTCTCGCAATTGCATAGCCTATAGAAATATTGGGCAATGTGAGCTCCTGGGCTCTCATGAAGTGTTTGATTAGATTTTCGATAACATTTTCATTGTTGTCAGAATGATTAGAAGGATAATAGAGTGCTGAGTATCAGGCAGTTACCAAGTTTGGTAGGTTACTAATGACCATCAGCAGCATCAGAACTTGGAGAAGCCTAATTACCGTGACTAAACAGTCACATGGAATATGACTGCCTTCATGAGTTGTGACCGCCGGAGTGGCAATAATACGATCACCGCAACAGCCCTAGTTGTGGGTTTGATTTCCATGGGGGACCATTATGGAAAAAATGCATGCACTCAGTGCTGTAAGTCACTTTGGATAAGAAAAATAAATAAAATACAGTGTTACAAGTACACATCACACGAGGAAGATGAAAACATTTTAAGAAATTGTTCTGTGTCCTAATTGACTGCAAAAACCCTGCAAGGGCACAGCTATTATTTCATATTTTTTTACTAGGCAAGTCAGTTAAGAACAAATTCCTATTTACAATGACGGCCTACCCCGGCCAAACCTGGGCCAATTGTGCCCCGCCCTATGGGACTCCCAATCACGGCCGGATGTGATACAGCCTGGATTTGAACCAGGGACTGTAGTGACACCTCTTGCACTAAGATGCAGCACCTTAGACTGCTACACTATCCCTTGGTGAGCAGAGGGTTAATGACCTGCTTGCAGATCCATTTTTCTTTTGAAAAAACATGGTGAAACTGAGACTCAGAAACTCTCTACTAAAAGAGGATTTAATTATTTTATCCAGATTAATAAATCCAGTCAGAAATGCAGAATTTGGATTAACTGTAAAAAATAAGACATCCAATATAATTCCTTCTTTGAGACGTTTGACATGGTCCCCGCTGTCAAATTTTTCATGATCTGAAAAGCAAAAGTGATCCTATTTCAGCACTCATAGTCTTGGATACCTTGCAAATATGGGCCCAGAAGTATGCAGTATTTAAGAGAATGGGTGACGTGATGGTGAATAACCCAGTTACCAGTATTTCCCTGGGTTAGTTATGTCTAAGAAGCCTTAAAAGGAAGCATGGAATTCCTGATTGACAGTACTGCCATAGCTATATACCGAAAAAAAGAAGACGCAAGAGAGCTTCCCTGGTGGCACAGAGGATAAAAGACCTCACTTGGGAGCCAAACATTGCCGACTACAAATAAATTGTAAAAAATATGGTTGCGTTTGTATGATTAAATGCTGTTCAAATGTTCTATTAATTAAATAATGGGCATTTTGTGAACATACAAAGTGTAAAAAATATGGATAGTTGTGCTTGTATGATTAAATGCTGTCCTACAGTATTCATTTAATTAAAATGCCATGTGTGTCTGTATCACCTTGTAGTGGGCCTACAATACAGTTATCAAATAGAAATTGCCATTACATCTGGAGAGAAACAAGTGGGGATGTATTCCAATCTGCTTTCTTATGCTTTAACTTAAGGAGCGACAATTTCGCATGCTGAGAATATTGTGGTAATATTAGGTATATAACATTTAAATATAACATTTTCGAAATGGTCTTGAAATGTTCTTAGGTCCTCCAAGACAGGGTAAAATGTATATTGCGTGAACATCAATGGAATATCAAGTTAAACCTCAAACAAATATTCTATGAATATCATAAACAAAAACTCAAACTGAACCATTTTATCTCAATCTCTTCATTCAAAGACTCAATCATGGATACTCTTTCTGACAGTTGTGGCTGCTTTGCGTGATGTATTGTTGTCTCTAACTTCTTTCCCTTTGTGCTGTTGTCTGTGCCCAATAATGTTTGTTTTGTGCCACTACTGTTGCCATTTTGTGTTGCTACCATGTTGTTGTCATGTTGTGTTGCTACCATGCTGTGTTGCTGTCATGCTATGTTGTTGTGTTAGGTCACTCTTTATGGAGTGTCCTATATTTTTGTTTAATTTATTTTTAAACCCAGCCACCATCTCTGCAGAAGGCCCATTTGCCTTTTGGTAGGCTGTCATTGTAAATATGAATTTGTTCTTAAGTGACATGGCTAGTTAAATAAAGGTTCAATAAAAAATACAAAAATAAATTAATTACGATCTCATTTGGAAATTGTGGAACATTGTGGGAGTGTACTGTGCAACCTTCGTGAATATCATAACAATCTTATTGCAAAATTAAGGGAATGTCCTGTGCAACCTAACTTAAACTGTATGAATGTCATCACACCTGAGCATATTGTGTGTTATGGGAATCTCTCTCTTTTAATGTTCCCACAACCAAATTAAATATTCTGGGAACCTTTAAAGAACTCAAATGCTGTTATGTCAACATCAAAAGAATGTTTTGTGCACCCTGATACAAACATTACCTGAATGTCAGCACAGCTGGACAGTTTTAGTGTTTGGTCTCTTGTCATATCCCCACAATGTTCACACAACCTAAATAAACATTCTAGGAACCTTTAACGAACAGAGAAAATGGTTCTGGTAACATTCTTGTCTTTTGGGATGTCCCCATAATGTTCCCACTAGACTGTTCCCACAGCCTAATGAAACATTCTGGGAACCTTCAAAGAACAGACAAAATGTGTTCTGGTAACGTCCTTGTAACATCAGGTAAATGTTTTTTTTGCACCCCAAAAGAAACAGTTTGTGTTTTGGGAACATTTGCAGGGGTCATGAACCACGGTGAATTGTGGGACACCCTCCACTGGCTGTAAGAAAGTCTTAAAGGCCAGAGCGTCTCCATTCCTCTGTGACTCGCTGGAAATAAGGAAGTACATGGCAGACCCACACAGTTCCAGTCCCTCAAGTGCCATCCATCATGGCATGGCAGTGCACTAGTTAGAGAGCGATTGAGCAGCTTTCGGTCCTCGTCGCACTGTGATGGAGAGATGATCCCTGGGCCCTCTCTCTGATCCCCGTTTGAGCAGCCCAACTGGGGCAGCAAACGCTCTATGATCCCAGGGATGGGTGAGACTGGGCTGGGAAAGTCAGCGCCAATAAGACTCAGAGCTCCACAGAGCTCCATCACCACCACTCTCTATTTCTGATCCTCTAATTACCCCTTCCCTGGTTCTGCACCCCTGTTGCTACGGTGGGACCCCAAGCCGAATAGGCCCTCTCCAGTGGCTGAGAGCAGAGTTAGACTAATGGAGACATTATTCTCCCCTTTTCATTATAACCACATACTCTCAGGACCCAGCTCTCATCACTTCCAAAATTGCAGCTTCAGCTCGCCAGTCCCTACTGATATGGTGTGAGCAGGCACAAACCTATCCAAACTTTCAATGGACAGAGAGAATGATTCCTCTTAAAATAATATATGCACACAGACTGTACAGTATATTGAGCTTAGAGATACTGGCATACTCGTCCACTTTACAAGCTTAGCGGTAAAGCCGGACATTTATAGTGTGTGTGTGGTATTAAGAGCAGTCATTTAATACTTGGAGACTGTAGTTAGAAAGACTATTTAGGGGAGCTAATGTGTATTCATATTCACGTGCTCTGACAAATAGCTACATCAATTTATAGTGATAATCTATGTTTTACAGCACTGGCATGGCTTTAAAGAAGCTTATTTTTTCACCCAGTGTTAAATTCAAGTGGAGAGGATTGGGATCAATAGAAACTGAAAGAATGTCAAGAAGTAGAACATGAGAATGTTAATAAGCCCTGTTTGAGTCAATCATGTCCCTCCTGACTTGTGTTCTTCTGGTAATACTGTGGATGAAAACCAAAACCTGTCTTTGATGAACACAACAGTGAAGAAATGGAAACACAGAGCAATCTTCCTGACATCCATTTCAAATGCAACATGGAATGCAGCCAAAATTAATTCAAGGTTCTGTCAAAAATATTGCGATTATAAACAGTGTTATTATAGTCTTACAGCAAACTGGACTGGCCTCACTGAATTATGAAACTTTGGGGAAATATGTTTAAGTGGAAGACAAAATAGTGTGAATTTCTGGCAATGGGTATAATTTGGGTACTATAATAATAAGGCATCCTAATGTAGTTGTTACTGCAATCTGTGTCATGTGCTTTCATGCCAATCTACCATGAAGGACAATGAGCCATATGATTTCCTATATGATACGGTAGATCCTAATGTTCTCTCTTCTCTTTAGGGGGTATAGTTTTACAGCCATTGCAGTGAGTGGTTCGATGCATTTCCTGAGTGTGTGGGTTAGGGTCATGTTGCCAGTGCCCACAGACAGATAGGAGTTATCCAGACCCATAGAGGGGCCTTTAGAGACATCTATAAATATGACACATCACAACATTTTAGTCATTTAGCAGACACTCTTATCCAGAGCAAAATGGTTAAGTGCCTTGCTCAAAGGCACTCTGGCAGATTTGTCAACTAGCTGGCTCAGGGATTCAAACTAGCAACTTTTCAGATACTGGCACAGTGCTCTTAACCTCTAGGCTACCTGCTGCCCCTACGTGAGACTTTTGTATTCAGCTCTATTGTCCCATAAACGAACCAAAAAAGGATAGGGTGAATCACTGTCAGTTGTGTCAAAGCGCTTGCCAGGTTAGAGAATGTAATTCTGCTACTGTAAGGCACTTTTATACCACCGACCTGCTGGCTCTGCAGTAAAGATACAAAAAACATACCAGGGGCAACAAACAGCAGCAGCTGATTGGAGCTGAACAGAATGGCTGTGCTAGAATGTGCTCTGTATTAAGACCAGATTGCCCATGACAACATGCCTCGGGGGAACCTTTGCATGGGAGCCCATTGTTCAAACATTTTCACCCAGCCCCCAAAAAAGCTCTGAATCACATGACCTGTCTCCTCTAGGGTGGTGGTAGTCCCAGGATATGCTGGCATAGGCCATAGTCCTAGGAGAGACTGGCAGAGGCC
Source organism: Oncorhynchus gorbuscha (assembly GCF_021184085.1). Classification (NCBI taxonomy): domain Eukaryota; kingdom Metazoa; phylum Chordata; class Actinopteri; order Salmoniformes; family Salmonidae; genus Oncorhynchus; species Oncorhynchus gorbuscha. Next base: position 74,333,727 of record NC_060188.1, read on the forward strand.
CCTGCAATCAATTCTACTAACAGGCCGGGACTCTGACAAGGCCCTGTGCCATCTGCCTGAGCAAAACCATTCCCCCGGATCGCCACGTCACTCTGGCACCCAGGCAGCAGCGCAAACTGGCACCCGCAAGACAAACAAGCCCCCTCAGACTCACACTCTGTCTCTCAGTCTGTCTCTTTCTCCATGTACCCCTCTTCTCCCTCTTTTTCTCGCCTTCTGTCCATTTCCATATCACACTCACTGTTCTACTAAACTCACACACAACACAAAGCAGTGCAGTACATACACAGGGAAACACACATACACACACAGACAGAAAAACATGAATACACCCACAACCACGCACTCAGAGACACATCATCCAGGAATGGCACCACAGTGTTACATTAAAGTGGCAATACTGTCAAAAAATGTGATTTTCTTATTTCTTTATAAGATATTAACACACTATGATGCCGAGAAATAACACTCTGTAATTGTGAAAATGACAATGCCCTTTTAGTGTAAGAGCCTTGGAGAAAACTAAATTGGCCAACAGCAGGTCACAATCGGATCTGTTTATTCTGATAAATGACCAGTCATCTTTTATTTGCATATGGATCCTCCTACTTTGAATGGGTAAACTGTAGATCAGGGTTCCACAACTGGCTGAATTTGGCCTGAAGGTGGTTTTATTTGGCTCCAATCCGGCCCAAGGGTGGTTTGAGCATCAACAAAAAAAGTCAATACACTTAAAAATGACTAAAGACAAATTGAAACTGTGTAGAAATGATGATGGGCCTACATTCATACAGTTTCTTGACTGTCAGGCTCAAGACGAAGAGGCTGTCCAGCTCGAGACCGAGACGAAGAGGTGATGCGAGATGCTCCACTCCCGTCAAAATCTGTCCACGCGAGAATACAGCGATAAGCAAACCAAGTGGGGATTTTTTGGTTTGTAATATAACACATCTTCAGTGAGGCCTTCCGGACAGAATGTGGCCCCCGGCACAAAATTTGTTTGACACCCCTGGTCCAGATGATCATATCCGCCAATCAGGGCTCTATATGTAAATATATAAACATTAATATCAACATGCCCACACAATCAGACTGAGCATTTCAATAGCAAAATGAAGCTGAGGAAAATAAATGATAAAAACATATTTGGAGTTATTTTCATGCAATAAACACACACAGTGTGTTATCAGACATACAGTGGTGATTTTAAAATAACATTAAAAAGACTGCATGGGGCCATTAATGAGTTACTGTACATATAGGCTGTTGGGCAGAAGGGAGGTTCAGTGCTTTAAAACAACCACAGGTAAAAATCTCTGACAAAATAAAAAATATATATATATATATTAGGCGACACACATCATCTGATACATTTGCGGGAGAAGAATCACACAGCATCGCTAAAGATCCTCTTTATTATGCAAATTCCATTTTTATCTCTCCCTCTCACTGGCCCATATCTGCAGTGAGTCTGCACAGAGGCAGACATAGCACAGTGAGGCCCCATGCTGGGCACCTAGCCACATGGAAATGCCTCCATCTGGGGCACCCAGAGTGACTGTGTGTGTGTGTGTGTGTGTGTGTGTGTGTGTGTGTGTGTGTGTGTGTGTGTGTGTGTGTGTGTGTGTGTGTGTGTGTGTGTGTGTGTGTGTGTGTGTGTGTGTGTGTGTGTGTGTGTGTGTGTGTGTGTGTGTGTGTGTGTGTGTGTGTGTGTGTGTGTGTGTGTGTGTGTGTGTGTGTGTGTGTACACCAGGGGTCCTATCAGTGCCAGTGCCCATGCCACCACAGCCAGGAGGCTGAGCAATGATCCCAGTGGGAGTCATCATCAACCCGGAGGAGAACTTGACTGGAATACTGGGAGTACTGTTGTCACTGACCCAGAGTATATGAGTATACTAAGTATACTGCTGGTCACCACTGACACAGAGTATACTGTTGCAGTCGCTGACCCAGACTGTATCATATATGAGTGGGGGCAGTGGGCACACTCAGGCTGTTGGGCAGTGGGCACACTCAGTGACCCAGACAGAGAGGATGTAATTGGGACAGTGTAATGGCTGCGCTGTGGCTCATTACTGGTCTGGGTTACTGATTCCTTGGTTTAGAGATGATGGAAATGAGCAAATAAAAGCTGTGATGATCAAGTCTTCTAATAATCATGACATAAAAAGACTGGAGGCACTTCACAGATTGTTATGCAGACGACACACAATTAATCTTCTCCTTTCCCCCTTCTGATGACCAGGTGGCGAATCGCATCTCTGCATGTCTGGCAGACATATCAGTGTGGATGACGGATCACCACCTCAAGCTGAACCTCGGCAAGACGGAGCTGCTCTTCCTCCCGGGAAGGACTGCCCGATTCCATGATCTCGCCATCACGGTTGACAACTCCACTGTGTCCTCCTTCCCAGAGCGCCAAGAACCTTGGCGTGATCCTGGACAACACTCCAACCCAACTAACATCAAGGCGGTGGCCCGTTCCTGTAGGTTCATGCTCTACAACATCCGCAGAGTACGACCCTGCCTCACACAGGAAGCGGCGCAGGTCCTAATCCAGGCACTTGTCATCTCCCGTCTGGATTACTGCAAGTCGCTGTTGGCTGGGCTCCCTGCCTGTGCCATTAAACCCCTTCAACTCATCCAGAACGCCGCAGCCCGTCTGGTGTTCAACCTTCCCAAGTTCTCTCACGTCACCCCGCTCCTCCGTTCTCTCCACTGGCTTCCAGTTGAAGTCGCATCCGCTACAAGACCATGGTGCTTGCCTACGGAGCTGTGAGGGGAACGGCACCTCAGTACCTCCAGGCTCTGATCAGGCCCTACACCCAAACAAGGGCACTGCGTTCATCCACCTCTGGCCTGCTCGCCTCCCTACCACTGAGGAAGTACAGCCCCGCTCAGCCCAGTCAAAACTGTTCGCTGCCCTGGCCCCCAATGGTGGTGGAACAAACTCCCTCACGACGCCAGGACAGCGGAGTCAATCACCACCTTCCGGAGACACCTGAAACCCCACCTCTTTAAGGAATACCTAGGATAGGTTAAGTAATCCCTCTCACCCCACCCCCTAAGTTTTAGATGCACTATTGTTAAGTGACTGTCCCACTGGATGTCATAAGGTGAATGCACCAATTTGTAAGTCGCTCTGGATAAGAGCGTCTGCTAAATGACTTAAATGTAAATGTAAAATGTTGTATAAAACAAAGTCACAACAACTCAATTAAGTGTTGAAGGAAGTGGAAATGGAATGCTGTCACTAGCTGGATGCCATTCCTTTACTTTCATCGCTGATTTTGTTTTGACAGGTCTAAGCTGTCTAATATGCCTAATGATTTTCTAAGAAAACTCACATTCAGACAATGGTAGATGAGTTATGATATTCTCCAAAGTCTGGCTTTGAAAGCTGCTTAGGGATTAGGAAAAGTGTCAGAATATTCAGAAATCGAAATATGCACTTGCACAAGCACACTCCAAAAAATCACTCCACCTATTTTAGATGTGCTATAGCAGTGTTTCCCCTATATTCTGATGTTGGTCAGACAATCTGATGTTGTAATGTGTCACCCTGACCTTAAAGGCACGTGTCTATAGAAAAACATTAAAGAATATATTTTGTTTTTGACGTGACGTACTTTTAAGATCACAGTGACACATTACAACATCAGATCGTCAGGGAAAGCTCCAAGTTTGCTTGTAATCCTGGAAGTGTAGCCAACCCTATTAATAGATGTATAAATGTATGCCCCAGGAAGACCCCCCTCCCCAAGGGAAACACTGACTGTGAAGAGGGTGAATAAAGAATATGAACAAAGCAGTGTTTATGCACATGCACATAAAATAAAGAAACTTCATGTAGGGCATTCCAACACAGACCGGAGTCAAGAATGGAAATACAGAGGCCTACTGCTAAGGCCAACTAGAGAAATCAATAGCTGCAGATTATGTAGCATAAAGCAAATATCACAGATTTGATTAACTCTGTCTGAACCTGCTCTCTGAAGACAAGAGTCTTAGCGCCAGGAGAGTGGATGCTTCCATCTCTATCAGTGATCCAGAGCCTGAGTTAAGGACCGCATACTCCCAACCACACAACACTACACAGGCCTATTCCATTGGAGTAAGAGAACACATTCCATTACACAGTATCAACCCCAATGCTTTCACATAACCAGCACTGATATAGTGACCAATTAAAAAGCTACAAGAAACTAGCGTACATAGTTCCTTAGGTCATTTAGATTAGACACGACAGGGCAAACTAGGAGAAAATTGTTTCACATATGGAGAGCATATTTTGTATTAGGATAGATATTATTTGTAAGAAAGCTTTATGAAATTGAAAGGTGTTTTAGAGCTCTACCACAGTAGTTTGGAATGCACGTTGGCACTCAAAAAGATGTGTGATTTGTACGGCAGCAAAGTTAATTGAAGGTCTATTTTCATTTTCTTTTCAGAAAGACTAACTTCATTCAACCTTCACGAACAAAGGGGAACATGTTACAAAAGACCACAAAAATTAGGAATTAGAATACTAATAAACACTTTCAAAGTAATTTAATATGATCTCCATGTGAAAGACAATGGTGAATCATATAATTACTGAGTCATCCTAACTTCAAGCTGCTTATACAGACTGAATATTAGTTGACCCAGCCAAAGTCAAAGTGGGACATAAACTACTACCCCCTATCCAAAAACAGATACAGAAAATCCAGAGTTCATAGAACATACATGTTTTGCTCGGAAAACCTGGGGGGGCCAAATAAAACCAACCGCAGGCCGCCAGTTGGGGACCCTGATCTAGGGCTTTGATGGTCATGGAATTTTAGATGACAGTTATTGGTCAGCAAAATGACCACGGTCACGGTTTTAATCATTTGAATAGCAAAACAATATAGAAAAACAGTGAGGGAAAAAAGTATTTGATCCCCTTCTGATTTTGTAGGTTTGCCCACTGACAAAGAAATTATCAGTCTATAATTTTAATGGTAGATTTATTTGAACAGTGAGAGACAGAATAACAACAAAAGAATCCAGAAAAACACATGTCAAAAATGTTATAAATGTGTTATAAAAATGTTATAAATATTTTAATAAGGGAAATAAGTATTTGACCCCCTCTCAATCAGAAAGATTTCTGGCTCCCAGGTGTCTTTTATACAGGTAACAAACTGAGATTAGGAGCACACTCTTAAAGGGAGTGCCCCTAATCTCAGTTTGTTACCTGTATAAAAGATACCTGTCCACAGAAGCAATCAATCAATCAGATTCCAAACTCTCCTCCATGGCCAAGACCATAGAGCTCTCTGTGGATGTCAGGGACAAGTTTGTAGACCTACACAAGGCTGGAATGAGCTACAAGACCATCACCAAGCAGCTTGGTGAGAAGGTGACAACAGTTGGTGTGATTATTCGCAAATGGAAGAAACACAAAATAACTATCAATCTCCCTCGGCCTGGGGCTCCATGCAAGATCTCACCTTGTGGAGTTGCAATGATCATGAGAACGGTGAGGAATCAGCCCAGAACTACACGGGAGGATCTTGTCAATGATCTCAAGGCAGCTGGGTCCATAGTCACCAAGAAAACAATTGGTAACACACTACGCCGTGAATGACTGAAATCCTGCAGTGCCCGCAAGGTCCCCCTGCTCAAGAAAGCACATATACATGCCCGTCTGAAGTTTGCCAATGAACATCTGAATGATTCAGAGGACAACTGGGTGAAAGTGTTGTGGTCAGATGAGACCAAAATGGAGCTATTTGGCATCAACTCAACTCGCTGTTTGGAGGAGGAGGAATGCTGCCTATGACCCGAAGAAAACCATCCCCACCATCAAACATGGAGGTGGAAACATTATGCTTTGGGGGTGTTTTTCTGCTAAGGGGACAGGACAACTTCACCGCATCAAAGGGACAATGGAAGGGCCATGTACTGTAAAATCTTGGGTGAGAACCTCCTTCCCTCAGCCAGGGCATTGAAAATGGGTCATGGATGGGTATTCCAGCATGACAATGACCCAAAACACACAGCCAAGGCAACAAAGGAGTGGCTCAAGAAGATGCACATTAAGGTCCTGGAGTGGCCTAGTCAGTCTCCAGACCTTAATCCCATAGAAAATCTGGAGGGAGCTGAAGGTTTGAGTTGCCAAATGTCAGCCTCGAAACCTTAATGACTTGGAGAAGATCTGCAAAGAGGAGTGGGACAAAATCCCTCCTGAGATGTGTGCAAACCTGGTGGCTAACTACAAGAAACAAGGGTTTTGCCAAAAAAGTACTAAGTCATGTTTTGCAGAGGGGTCAAATACTTATTTCCCTCATTTTGACTTGCGTCTTTCAGGATTTTTTTGCTGTTATTCTGTCTCTCACTGTTCAAATAAACCTACCATTAAAAATATAGTCGGATCATTTATTTGTCGGTGGGCAAAAGTACAAAATCAACAGAGGATCAAATACTCCCCCCCTTAATATATATACAGTACCAGTTAAAAGTTTGGATACACATGCTCATTCCAGGGATTTTCTACATTGTAAAATAATAGTGAAGACATCAAAGTATGAAATAACACATATGGAATCATGGAGTAGATTTTTTTAGATTCTTCAAAGTAGTCACCCTTTGCCTTGATGACAGATCTGCACACTCTTGGCATTCTCTCAATCAGCTTCATCAGGTATTCACCTGGAATACATTTCAATTAACAGGTGTACCTTGTTAAAATTACATTTGTGATATTTCATTCCTTCTTAATACGTTCGAGACAATCAGTGGTGTTGTGACAAGTTAGGGGTGGTATACTGAAAAAAGCTATATTTGGTAAAATACCAACTCCATAGTATGGCAAGAATAGCTCAAATAAGCAAAGAGAAATGACATGGTCCGTCAATAACTTTTGAAGAACGGATGATCTGTGCATGTGTGCTTCCCACTGTGAAGCATGGAGGAGAAGGTGTGATGGTGTGGGGGTGCTTTGCTGGTGAGACTGTCAGTGATTTATTTATAATTCAAGGCACACTTAACCTGCATGGCTACCACACCATTCTGCAGCAATATGCCATCCCATCTGGTTTACTCTTCGTGGGACTATCATTTGTTTTTCAACAGGACAATGACCCGAAACACAACCCCAGGTTGTGTAAAGGCTATTTGACCAAGAAGGAAAGTGATGGAGTGCTGCATCAGATGACCTGGCCTCCACAATCACCAGTCTTTGACCCAATTGAGATGGTTTGGGATGAGTTGGTTCATCCATCAAGTGTTCAACATATGTGGGAACTCCTTCAAGACTGTTGGAAAAGTTACTTTGTGTGGCTACTTTGAAGGATATGAAATATAAAATCTGATTTGTTTAACATGTTTTGGTTGACTAGATGACTCCATATGTGTTATTTCGTAGTTTTGATGTTTTCACTATTACTCTACAATGTAGAAAATACAACAACAACAAAAAGCAACCCTTGAATGAGTAAGTGTGTCCAAACCTTTGACTGGTACTGTATATACTGTGTATACATACAGTACCATTTTGGACACACCTACTCATTCCATTTGTCATTTTTCGTTATTTTTACTATTTTCTACACTGACTGACCTTCATATCTTAAAGGAATGATGGACTGTCATTTCTCTTTGCTTTTTTGAGCTGTTTTTTTGCCTTCCTGAAGATAAACAATGTATACGAAATGCTTCAGTCTGGTTTTGGACCCCATCATAGCACTGAGACTGCACTTGTGAAGGTGGTAAATTACCTTTTAACGAGCCTCTGTCCTCGTGCTCTTAGACCTTAGTGTTGCTTTTGATACAATTGATCACCTGTCACGCCTTGGTCATTGTATTTTGTGTTTTAGTTATATGTTTGGGTGGCCAGGGTTTGACATATGTTGTTTTTCGTATTGGGGTTTGGATTATTTGGGATAGCGGCTGATTAGGGGTGTGGTATAGGTTTGGCTGCCTGAGGCGATTCTCAATCAGTCAGGTGATTCTCGTTGTCTCTGATTGGGAACCGTATTTAGGCAGCCTGAGTTTCGCATTGTATTTCGTGGGTGATTGTTCCTGTCTTTGTGTAGTATTCACCAGATAGGCTGTAATAAGTTTCACGTTCCGTTTGTTGTTTTCGTCTTTGTAAGTTATTTCATGTACCGCGATTCATTTGTACCGCGATTCATGGACCGAGCAGTGTGTAAACTGACTATGACAGCGACAGTTTCAGGAGCGAAAGGAGGACGTTATGGACAGCAGAGGCATGGAGTATACGACGTGGGAAGAAATCGTCAGGTGGGCGGCCAACCCAGAGAGAGTGCAGGAGCCCGCCTGGGATTCGCTTCAGCAGTGCGAAGAGGACTATAGGCGAATGGAGTCAATAAAAAAGAGAAGGCGGCGCAGAGCGAAAACCGAAAGTAACCCCAAAAAGTTATTGGGGGGGGCTCAGGGAGAGTATGGCTGAGTCAGGAGATAGACCTGAGCCAACTCTCCTTGTTCATCGTGAGGAGCCAAGGAGGAGACCAGAACCAGAGCCAGTGTTAGAGGTGAGTGAAGCAGAGACTGTGAAGGAGTTAACCTGTTAAGTCGACACTCTACTTTTTCGAACATTCTGTTAAAAATCGCGCAACATTTCAGCGCCCTGCTACTCATGCCAGGAATATAGTATATGCATATTATTAGTATGTGTGGATAGCAAACACTCTGACGTTTCTAAAACTGGTTAAATCACGGCTGTGACTTTAACAGAGCGTGAGTTTCATCGAATAGCGCAGGAAAACCTGATCACCGATAATGGAAATAAATATCCTTGCGCTTACTTCCAGGAATTGTTCAAAGTGAACCGAATTACATGAGACCGAGGTTTCAGCGCCTACAGCTACCACACGTTGTCTAGAGTCTTGTCATTTGATTCGCAATTGATTCTTGGTCTAACCAGTTCAAGGGAACTCCTTCCCTCCGTTCTCCGACCGGATGTTTTGGTCGAGCTCTCTCGGCCATGTTTTTTTTCAGACGACACCTATAGAAGTTACATCGCCTCCTGATGAATTTTATCGCTTATTAACGTGTACTAATACCTAAAGTTGCATTACAAAAGTATTTCGAAGTGTTTTGTGAAAGTTTATCGTCGACTTTTTGAATTTTAAAAAATGACGTTACGTTATGAAACGCTCTTTTTTTTCGTTTATCATACAGTCTACATAGAACGATATCTAGGCTATATATGGACCGATTTAATCGAAAAAAAGACCCAATAGTGATTATGGGACATCTAGGAGTGCCAACAAAGAAGATGGTCAAAGGTAATGAATGTTTTATATTTTATTGTGCGGTTTGTGTAGCGCCGAATATGCTAATTATTTTGTTTACGTCCCCTGCGGGTCTTTTGTGGTGTTACATGCTATCAGATAATAGCTTCTCATGCTTTCGCCGAAAAGCATTTTAAAAATCTGACTTGTTGCCTGGATTCACAACGAGTGTAGCTTTAATTCAATACCCTGCATGTGTATTTTAATGAACGTTTGAGTTTTAACTAATACTATTAGCATTTAGCGTAGCGCATTTGCATTTCCAGAGCTCTAGATGGGACGCCTGCGTGCCAGGTAGGAGCAAGTGGTTAATGGGGAGAGTGGAGTGGAGAGTAATGAGGGAGTTGCTAGCTAGGTGCTATAGATATAATATTAGTCCGACGGATCGTGTCGGGGATTTGATAGCACCTGAGTTAGCGCTCTATACTCAACCTGAGGTGCGTGTTAGTCGGCTGGTGAAGTTGGTGCCAGCCTCACGCACCAGGCCTCCTGTGCACATCCCTAGCCTTGCACGTCCTGTGCCTACACTGCTCTCAAGATATCCAGTACGCCTTCACGGTCTAGCCCATCCTGTGCCACCTCCACACACCAGTCCTCCGGTAGCAGCTCCCCGCACCAGGCATCCTGTGCGTGTCCTCGATCCAGTACCACCAGTTCCAGCACCACGCACCAGGCCTCCAGTGCGCCTCGCCTGTTCAGCGCAGCCAGCGCTTTTCTCCTCTCCTGTGCTGTCGGAGTCTCCCGCCTGTTTAGCGCAGCCAGAGCCTTTCTCCTCTCCTGCACTGCCGGAGTCTCCCGTCTGCCCAGCGCCGCCAGTGCTCCCAGTCTGCCCAGCGCCGCCAGTGCTCCCAGTCTGGCCAGCGCCACCAGTGCTCCCAGTCTGCCCAGCGCCGCCAGTGCTCCCAGTCTGCCCAGCGCCGCCAGTGCTCCCAGTCTGCCCAGCGCCGCCAGTGCTCCCAGTCTGCCCAGCACCGCCAGTGCACCCAGTCTGCCCAGCGCCGCCAGTCTGCCCAGCGCCGCCAGTGCTCCCAGTCTGCCCAGTGCCGCCAGTGCTCCCAGTCTGCCCAGCGCCGCTAGTGCTCCCAGTCTGCCCAGCGCCACCAGTGCTCCCAGTCTGCCTAGCGCCGCCAGTGCCGCCAGTCAGCCCAGCGCCGCCAGACAACCAGTCTCTTCCAGATCTGCCAGACAACCAGTCTCTTCCAGATCTGCCAGACAACCAGTCTCTTCCAGATCTGCCAGACAACCAGTCTTTTCCAGATCTGCTTGTCAACCTGAATCTTCCAGTTCCGCCAGCCAGCCAGGATTTACCGGAGCCTACTACCTGCCTGAGCTTCATCTCAGTACTGGGCTTCCTCTCAGTACTGGGCTTCCTCTCAGTACTGGGCTTCCCCTCAGTCCCGGGCTACCCCTCAGTCCCGAGCTGCCCCTCTGTCCCGAGCTGCCCCTCTGTCCCGAGCTGCCCCTCTGTCCCGAGCTGCCCCTCAGTCCCGAGATGCCCCTCTGTCCCGAGCTGCCACTCTGTCCCGAGCTGCCCCTCAGTCCCGAGATGCCCCTCAGTCACGTGCTGCTCCTCAGTTATGTGGGGATCTGGGTGAGGACTATTAGGCCATGGTCGGCGGAGAGGGTGGATTTTCCCAGGACGCGAAGGGGAGGAACAAGGACATTAATGGAGTGGGGTCCACGTCCCGAGCCAGAACCGCCACCATGGACAGACGCCCACCCGGACCCTCCCTATGCTCTTGAGGTGCGTCCGGGAGTCTGCACCTTGGGGGGGGGGGGGGTTCTGTCATGCCTTGGTCATTGTATTTTGTGTTTTTGTTATATGTTTGGGTGGCCAGGGTGTGACATGGGTTTATATGTTGTTTTTCGTATTGGGGTTTGGATTATTTGGGATAGTGGCTGATTAGGGGTGTTGTATAGGTTTGGTTGCCTGAGGCGATTCTCAATCAGTCAGGTGATTCTCGTTGTCTCTGATTGGGAACCGTATTTAGGCAGCCTGAGTTTCGCATTGTATTTCGTGGGTGATTGTTCCTGTCTTTGTGTAGTATTCACCAGATAGGCTGTAATAAGTTTCACGTTCCGTTTGTTGTTTTCGTCTTTGTAAGTTATTTCATGTACCGGGATTCATTTCATTAAAGTCATGAGTAACCAACACGCTGCATTTCGGTCCGACTCTCTTCCTTCAACAGACCAACGTCGTTACATCACCACATTCTTTTGGAGAGATTAGAAACCCAAATTGGTCTACATGGACACGTTTTAGGACCACTATTGTTTTCACTATATATTCTACCTCTTGGGGATGTCATTCGAAAAAATAATGTTAACCTTCACTGCTATGCGGATGACCCATAGCTGTACATTTCAATGAAAGACCCTAAATGGCCCTCGCTAGAAGCCTGTGCTTCAGACATAAGGAAGTGGATGGCTGCAAACTTTCTACATTTAAACTCGGACAAAACAGAGATGCTTGTTCTAGGTCCCAAGAAACAAAGAGATATTCTGTTGAATCTGACAATTAAACTTGATGGTTGTACATTCGTCTCAAATAAAACTGTGAAGGACCTTGGCGTTAGCCAGAAGCATACCACCCTGCATACCACTGCAGGCTTGCTTCTGAATCTAAGCAGGGTTGGTCCTGGTCAGTCCCTGGATGGGGGACCAGATGCTGCTGGAAGTGGTGTTGGAGGGCCAATAGGAGGCACTCTTTCCACTGGTCTAAAAAATATCCCAATGCCCCAGGGTAGTGATTGGGGACACTGCCCTGTGTAGGGTGCGGTCTTTCGGATGGGATGTTAAACGGGTGTCCTTACTCTCTGAGGTCATTCAAGATCCCATGGCACTTATCGTACGAGTAGGGGTGTTAACCCTGGTGTCCTGGCTACATTCTCAATCTGGTCCTCAAACCATCATGGTCACCTAATAATCCCCAGTTTACAATTGGCTCATTAGTCCCCCTCCTCTCCCCTGTAACTATTCCCCAGGTCATTGCTGCAAATGAGAATGTGTTCTCAGTCAATTTGCCTGGTAAAATAACGGATAAATAAAATTAAAATTAAATACTCTGGACCCTGATCTCTTTTTTGACAAACATATCAAGACTGTTTCAAGGACAGCTTTTTTCCATCTATGTAACATTGCAAAAATCAGAATCTTTCTGTCCAAAAATGATGCAGAAAAATTAATCCATGCTTTTGTTACGTCTAAGTTAGACTACTGCAATGCTCTACTTTCCGGCTACCTGGATAAAGCACTAAATAAACTTCAGTTAGTGCTAAATACGGCTGCTAGAATCCTAACTAGAACCCCAAAATTTTATCATATTACTCCAGTGCTAGCCTCCCTACACTGGCTTCCTATTAAGGCAAGGGCTGATTTCAAGGTTTTACTGCTAACCAACAAAGCATTACATGGTTTTACTCCTACCTATCTTTCCGATTTGGTCCTGCCGTACATACCTACACGTACGCTACGGTCACAAGACGCAGGCCTCCTAATTGTTCCTAGAATTTCTAAGCAAACAGCTGTAGGGAGGGCTTTCTCCTATAGAGCTCCATTTTTATGGAATGGTCTGCCTACCCATTTGAGAGACGCAGACTCTGTCTCAACCTTTAAGTCTTTACTGAAGACTCGTCTCTTCAGTAGGTCATACATAGTCTGGCCGAGGAATGTGAAGGTGAACGGGAAAAGGCTCTGGAGCAACGAACCGCCCTTGCTGTCTCTGCCTGGCCGGTTCCGCTCTCTCCACTGGGAATCTCTGCCTCTGGCCCTATTACAGGGGCTGAGTCACTGGCTTACTGGTGCTCTTCCATGCTGTGCCTAGGAGGGGTGCGTCACTTGAGTGGGTTGAGTCACTGACATGATCTTCCTGTCTGTGTTGGCGCCCCCCCCCCCTTGGGTTGTGCCCTGGCTGAGATCTTTGTGGGCTATACTCGGCCTTGTCTCAGGATGGTAAGTTGTTGGTTGAAGATATCCCTCTAGTGGTGTGGGGGCTGTGCTTTGGCAAAGTGGGTGGGGTTATATCCTGCCTGTTTGGCCCTGTCCGGGGATATCATCAGATGGGTCCACAGTGTCTCCTGACCCCTCCTGTCTCAGCCTCCAGTATTTATGCTGTAGTAGTTTATGTGTCGGGGGCTCGGGTCAATCTGTTTTTTTCTGGAGTACTTCTCCTGTGTTATCCGTTGTCCTGTGTGAATTTAAGTATGATCTCTCTAATTCTCTCTTTCTCTCTTTCTTTCTTTCTCTCTCTCGGAGGACCTGAGCCCTAGGACCATGCCTCAGTACAACCTGGTATGATGACTCCTTGCTGTCCCCAGTCCACCTGACCGTGCTGCTGCTCCAGTTTCAACTGTTCTGCCTGCGGCTATGGAAGCCTGACCTGTTCACCGGACGTGCTACCTGTCCCAGACCTGCTGTTTTCAACTCCCTAGAGACAGCAGGAGCAGTAGAGATACTCTGAATGATCTGCTATGAAAATCCAACTGACATTGTCTCCTGAGGGGCTGACTTATTACACCCTCGACAACTACTGTGATTATTATTATTTGACCATGCTGGTCATTTATGAACATTTAAACATCTTGGACATGTTCTGTTATAATCTCCACCCGGCAGAGCCAGAAGAGGACTGGCCACCCCTCATAGCCTGGTTCATCAGCCTTTCTAGGGAGTTTTTCTTAGCCACCGTGCTTCTACACCTGCATTGCTTGCTGTTTGGGGTTTTAGGCTGGGTTTACGTACAGCACTTTGAGATATCAGCTGATGTTAGAAGGGCTATATAAATAAATTTGACTTTATTTGATTCTTGCAATTAATAATGACTTAGTCTTTTACCAAATAGGGCTATCTTCTGTATACCACCTCTACCTTGTCACAACACAACTGATTGGCTCAAACACATATTAAAAGGAAAGAAATTCCACAAATGTACTTTTAACAAGGCACACCTGTTAAGTTAAATGCATTCCAGGCGAATACCTCATGAAGCTGGTTGAGAGAATGCCAAGAGTGTGCAGAGCTGTCACCAAGGCAAAGGGTGGCAACTTTGAATCTAAAATCTAAAATATGTTTTGATTTGTTTAACACTTTTTTGGTTAATACATGATTTCATATGTGTTGTTTCCTAGTTTGATATCTTCACTATTATTCTACAGAGTCCATGTTGCCGTGGATACGGACTCCATTGCACGAATGCCTGGCTGTCCTGTCTTCAGTCAGCTGCACAGATTCATTTAATTTCCATGACAGTCTTCATCTATAATAATCGTTTACTTGATTATACGTAATTGTGCGAGCCCTAAGTCGATCATAAACAACAGTTTTCTTCTGCTGTTCCACAGATTTCCCATAACAAAAGGCCACCCTGCATAGTATATGACATTCACGTCAGTCGTCTGCAGACCAACGACGCTTAAGGTGAGTGTCTCGAATTCACATATTGTTTTTCATCCATTCTAAATGCAATGACACAGAGTGCTCACCTCCTTGCTTTCCATCTGTCAATCATCTCGTGAGCCACGAATGATCCCAGGCATCAGTACACCCTGTCACCCTGTCACTCAATTTCATTCTAACAGAACAGAAAAAAGACACGACTCCCCACCACCATTCAGGTGGAGCTGGCGAGGGAGGAATCCCTCTGTCTCTTTTCATTCATTTCTCATCCATCATTTTTCTGTGGGCCTTCTCTGTAATCTCCCTGAAGTGAGAATCACATTTTAATTAGGTCTATCTATGGTTAGTGGTTCATCTTCCAGTCTCCCAGTCCCTACGTGCTGCTACGTGCTCACCCTGTGGGCTTTGCATCCTTATCAAAGATGACTCAGTCCCAGCTGCCTGTCAGGATCCAACATCTCCCTCATCTCTCTGACTTTTCATTCTTTAACCGCTCAAGCTCCGATCACAATCTTGTCTTCCTGCAACCGACAACAAAGCAAACCTGCCTAACAAAGTCCTATTTTCCTTGAAGGGAGTTTTGTTTTAATGCTCAACCAATAAGCTGCCTGAGAAAGAATAAAACACAACTACACACCAGAAACTAAAGCATGTTTAATATATAATGTGTGAGGGCAGTGGCTGTGAATTCACAAACCGAACAGGAGACTGACTCCAACTGTTAGCGTATCACTCATCCTCTCCCCTAACACATAGCATTCCCAGGTGGAGCTGACATTTCTCTCCCTAAATGTCCTTTCTCTCCTCTGTCTGCTGCTGGGCAGATGACAGCCACTCCCCACTTGGGGAGACTGAAGCTCTGGGAGAAGGCCACAGGAAGCCATGTTTTACCCAGAAAAATAGGAAACAGAAAGACTGCTTTGGAGATAAAACCAGTGGAATGGGTAAAAAGGCTAAATATTGGAGATGAAACCAATGAGAACATGTTGTGGAACAGTAAACTATTGGCATGCAAAGATAACTGAACCAGTGGATGATTTAGTGGATTGTGGTACAGGACTAACAATGCATTACATTGAGTTACTTAAAACCCATTCGTGTACTTGTACTACAGGGGTGTCAAATTCATTCCATGGAGGGCCTAGAGTCTGCAGAGTTTTGATTTTCCTTTCAATTAAGGCCTAGACAACAAGGTGAGGGGTTGAGTTCCTTTCTCATTAGTGACCTTAATTCATCAATCAAGCACAAGGGAGGAGCGAAAACCCACAGACACTCGGCCATCCATGGAATGAGTTTGACATGTGCTGTACTATATTTAGTACAATATAAAAAGGAGCCATAGAACAAATTCGGTTTGATATAAAAGCATTACATTTTGAGTCAACATAGTTAGTACAAGTGTCTAGACAGGCCACATTGACATTTTAAGTTTGTCAATATTATATTTAAAACATCTTAAAAATGACTTTTGAAATACATTAAATGAATAAAATAGTTTAAAAGCCTATAGTTTGTTATTTAAAATGTTCAAAGCCCAAATATGACAAATGTATTATTCAATTGTCAGTAGTTTCTGTAGAGTACTGTATTTAGTCTTTCGTCACATAGGGTTACAGATTTTATTTTCAAGAGTCAAGTCAAAATGATCTGATCTTAATAATTGTTGGTATATTGATTGCCTGGACCAATATACACTGAACCAATATATGAACCAAAATATAAATGCAACATGCAACGATTTCAAAGATTTTACTGAGTTACAGTTCATATAAAGAAATCAGTCAATTTAAATCATTTAATTAGGCCCTATTCTATGGACTGGTCACAGATGCCTCACAGATGCCTTATATAAATGGTTAAGGGCTTGGATCAGAAAACCAGTCAGTATCTGGTGTGACCCCCATCTGGGATATGTTCAGCTTCCAGGAATTGTGTACAGATCCTTGCAACATGGTGCCGTGCATTATCATGCTGAAACATGAGGTGATGGCTGCGGATGAATGGCATGACAATGGGCCTCCGGATCTCATCACGGTATCTCTGTGCAATCAAATTGCATTAGAAAAAAATGCAATTGTGTTCATTGTCTGTAGCTTATGCCTGCCCATACCATAACCCCAGAGCCACTACGGGGCACTCTGCTCACAACGTTGACATCAACGCTCACCCACATGACGCCGTATCTGCCCTGTACAGTTGAAACCCGGGATTCATCCGTGAAGAGCACACTTCTCCAACATGCCAGTGGCCATCGAAGGTGAGCATTTGCTCACCGTCGATTAAAACACCGAACTGCCGGCAGGTCAAGGCCCTGGGTAGGACAATGAGCATGCAGATGAGCTGCCCTGAGACGGTTTCTGTGTTGTTTTGGGTTTGTGTATATGTGTATTTCAGGAAATTCCAAAGCAGCTGATTGGTCGGCCCATCACTAGTTGGAGCTCTCACCCCACCCTCTCGTCAGGGGATACAGCTGTCTGCAATTACTGACTCCTTCTGCAGCTTGAAAAGCCAGTTGTAATGATCTTTGTCTGTTGTTTGTAGAAAGTCAGACCGAAATGCAGCGTGTAGGTTACTCATGACTTTTAATGAAGCTAATACGGTACATGAAATAACGGAAGAAGAAAACAACAAACGAATGAAACTAATACAGCCTATCTGGTGACTAACACTAAGACAGGTACAATCAACCACGAAATACAACGTGCACTCAAGCTACCTAAATACGGTTCCCAATCCGAGACAACTAGAATCAGCTGACTCCAATTAGGAATCGCCTCAGGCAGCCAAGCCTAACTAGACACACCCCTAATAATACACACTCCCAATTAATACAAACCCAATACGAAATAACAACATATAAACCCATGTCACACCCTGGCCTACCCAAACATATAACAAAAACACAAGATACAATGACCAAGGCGTGACACCAGTGTTCCTTTGTTAGGAGAGGGAGCTTCTTTGTATGTCCTGTGTTGGTTGTTGGTCTGGTAAATTTGTTGAAGTAGTTTTTTTGCGCCTTCCCCCCTGTATTTAGGCAAGTGCCCTGCGGGTATACATATACCTGTAGTATTTACTATGTCTAAGCACACTAGTTATGACTGGGCGGACCACCCACTGTATTTTGGTTAGCGCGCCAGGTGGTGCTAAGAAAAGGTAACCAGTGGGTTTGCTTTGGTTCCGTCCAGCCCCTTTTCCCCACCTTATCGTGTGAAGAAAGAATACATTCCCTGTAAACTGTAATAATCTCTGCCTCTGTCATCCTTACCCGCACCTACAATCACATACCTTTTTTCTACTCCACTGGAAGTTGAGTTGTTGCAAGGTGTTGCGTTCCCTCCAAGGGGCATACGTAACAGTTGTGGAAACTCAGTTTTATCAGCTGTCCAGGTGACTGGTCTCAGATGATCCCGCAGGTGAAGAAGCCAGATGTGGAGGTCCTGGGCTGGCGTGGTTACACGTGGTCTGAGGGTTGCGAGGCTGGTTGGACGTACTGCCAAATTATCTAAAACAATGTTGGAGCGTCTTTATCGTAGAGAAATTAACCAAATTATCTGACAACGGCTCTGGTGGGCGTGCCTGCAGTCAGCATGCCAATTGCATGCTTCCTCAACTTGAGACATTGGTGGCATTGTTGTGACAAAACGGCTAATTTTAGAGAGGCATTTTATTGTCCCCTGCACAAGGTGCACCTGTGTAATGATCATGCTGTTTAATCAGCTTCTTGATATACCACACCAGTAGGGTGGATGGATTATCTTGGCAAAGGAGAACATGCTCACTAACATGGATGTAAACACATTTCTGTAGAACATTTGAGAGAAATACATTATTTTGTGTGTATGGAAAACTTCTGTGATCTTTTATTTCAGCTCATGAAACATTGGACCAATATTTCAAATTTTGAGTTCTATATTTTTGTTCAGTATATATGTCTAAAGAAGTCCACACACTCTCACATCCCTAGACTATATGCAGTATAAGCAAATGCAATGGTGACTGGACAATGAGTGATTTTACAGCATTCTCTCTTTCTCTCTCTCAGATCTTAAACATGTTCCAATCTTAACTGTCTGGACCAAATATAACAAACTAAATCTAATGAAATTCACACACAGACACACATTCCTAAAGTGTATTATAGAGTACAAGCAAATCCAATGCAAATCAATAGAGAATGAGGCATGCTACAGCAGTGCAAATCCCACCCTACCATGTTTGTGGTATGCATATACACGTGTGCTTGTGAGAGGAGGGAGAATGCTTTAGAATGCCTCACTCTCCATTGACTTACATTGGATTTGTTAAAACTGTACAATATACTCTAGGAGTGTGTGTGAGTGGATTTCCTTAGATATTCCTTTTATGTACAGTCCCAGTCAAATAGTTTAGGATTTTCTTTATTTTTACTATTTTCCATGTGTTATTTTCTATGAAATAACACATGGAATCATGTAGTAACCAAATAAGTGTTAAAAAAATTGAAATATATTTTATATTTGAGATTCTTCAAGGTAGCCAACCTTTGCGTTGACAGATTTGCACACTCTTAGCATTCTGTCAACCAGCTTCACCTGGAATACTTTCCCAACAGTCTTTAAGGAGTTCCCACATGTGCTGATTACTTGTTGGCTGCTTTTCCTTCACTCTGGGGTCCAACTCATCCCAAACCACCTCAATTGGGTTCAGGTCAGGTGATTGTGGAGGCCAGGTCATCTGATATAGCACTCCATCACTCTCATTCTTGGTCAAATAGCCCTTACTCATCCAGGAGGTATGTCTGGTCATTGCCCTTTTGAAAAACATAACAGATGGGATGGTGTATCGCTGCAGAATTCTATGGTAGCCATGCTGGTTAAGTTCTAAATAATTGTCACCAGCAAAGCACCCCCACACCATCACACCTCCTCCTCCATGCTTCACTGTGGGATCCACGCATGTGGAGATCGTCGGTTCACCGACTCTGCGTCTCACATAGACACGGCAGGGGGACCAAAAATCTCACATTTGGACTCATCAGACCAAAGGCCAGATTTCCACCAGTGTAATGTTCATTGCTCGTGTTTCTTGGCCCAAGCATCTCTTCTTCTTATTGCTGTCCTTTAGTAGTGGTTTCTTTGCAGCAATTTGACCATGAAGGCATGATTCACACATTCTTCTCTGAACAGTTGATGTTGAGATGTTACTTGAACTCTGTGAAGCATTCATTTGAGCTGCAATCTGAGGTGCAGTTAACTCTAATGAACTTATCTGCAGCAGAGGCAACTCTGGGTCTTCCTTTCCTGTGGTGGTCCTCATGAGAGCTAGTTTCATCATAGTACTTGATAGTTTTTGCAACTGCACTTGAAATGTTCAAAGTTCTTGAACTTTTCAGGATGGACTGACCTTCATTGTCATGGTTCCACTTGTCACCATTGGGCGGCATAGACCCTTGTGATTTCCCACTTAAATGAAGTGTGTTTTCTGTCGTCCTTTGCTGATGCTTGATTTATGATTCCTCATCTGGTCTCTTCTCTGCACCTGTGTCCAACCTCCCCATGTCACAGCAAGCTTCAGCCCACAACATGGAGCCAGAAATGATCACCCAGATCAAGAATGTTGTAACCCACCAAGGAGCACTGCTGGGGTGGCAGCAACAACAACTCTTCCAGATATCGGAAACCTTCCGGACACTTACCGACTCCCTCCAAACACAGTCCAACTCCAACCCAGGAGGAGCCAATGTCCAATGTTCATCATCCAGTGCTAAAGGCGTCACCGTAGTTTCTCCAGGGAACCTGTACCAAGATCCCAGCCCTTGAGCGGTATGACGGCCACCCGGGAGGATGCAAGGGATTCCTCTCTCAGTGCTCTCTGGTGTTCGAGCTACGGTCCTCCTCGTTCCACACCAATCAGCCAGCTCACTGTTCAACAGTGAAGCAGCCAGCTCACTGTTCAACATCTGCCAAGTGGCCAGACCAGTGTCCTCACTATTATTCTACAATGTGGAAAATATTAAAAATAAAGAAAAACCCTTGAATGAGTAGGTGTGTTCAAACTTATTTGCATTTACATTTAAGTCATTTAGCAGACGCTCTTATGACTGGAACTGTAAATATACACACATATATATATACACATGCACACACTACCGCTCAAAAGTTTGTGGTCACTTAGAAATGTTGTAACGTGTGCGTGCGCTGGAAGTTGGGAAGCAAGTTTAGGGAGTGAATAATTTAATAAATGAAACATAATGCAAAACAAGAAACACGAACTACACACAGACAGGAAACTGAAACAGAAACAATAACGCCTGGGGAAAGAACCAAAGGGAGCGATATACAGTTGAAGTAGGAAGTTTACATACACCTTAGACAAAAACATTTAAACTCAGTTTTTCACAATTCCTTACATTTAATCCTAGTAAAAATGCCCTGTCTTAGATCAGTTAGGATCACCACTTTATTTTAAGAATGTGAAATAAGAGTAGAGAGAATTATTTATTTCAGCTTTTATTTCTTTCATCACATTCCTATTGGGTCAGAAGTTTACATGCACTCAATTAGTATTTGGTAGCATTGCCTTTAAATTGTTTAACTTGGGTCAAATGTTTCCACAAGCTTCCCACAATAAGTTGGGTGAATTTTGGCCCCTTCCTCCTGACAGAGCTGGTGTTACTGAGTCAGGTTTGTAGGCCTTCTTGCTCGCACATGCTTTTTCAGTTCTGCCCACAAATCTTCTATGGGATTGAGGTCAGGGCGTAGCGATGATCCCTCCAATACCTTGACTTTGTTGTCCTTAGGCCATTTTGTCACAACTTTGAAATGATGCTTGTGGTCATTGTCCATTTGGGAAGAACCATTTGCGACCAAGCTTTAACTTCCTGACTGATGTCTTGAGATGTTACTCCAATATATCCACATTATTTTCATCCCTCATGCTGCCATCTATTTTTTTAAGTGCACCATTCCCTCTTGCAGCAAAGTACCCCACAACATAATTCTGACACCCCCGTGCTTCACGGTTGGAATTGTGTTCTTCGGCTTGCAAGCATCCCCATTTTCCTCCAAACATAATGATGGTCATAATGGCCAAACAGTTCTCTTTTTGTTTCATCAGACCAGAGGACATTTCTACAAAAAGTACGATCTTTGTCCCCATGTGCAGTTGCAAGACGTAGTCTGTATTTTTTATGGCGGTTTTGGAGAAGTGGCTTCTTCCTTGCTGAGCGGCCTTTCAGGTTATGTCGATATAGGACTCGTTGTACTGTGGATATAGATACTTCTGTATCTGTTTCCTCCAGCATCTTCACAAGGTCCTTTGTTGTTGTTCTGCGATTGATTTGCACTTTTCACACCAAAGTATGTTCATCTCTAGGAGACAAAATGCGTCTCCTTCCTGAGTGGTATGACGGCTGCGTGGTCCCACGGTGTTTATACTTGCATACTATTGTTTGTACAGATGAACGTGGTACCTTCAGGCGTTTGGAAATTGCTCACAAGGATGAACCAGACTTGTTGAGGTCTACATTTTTTTTCTGAAGTCTTGGCTGATTTCTGTTGATTTCCCAATAATGTCAAGCAACGAGACAATGAGTTTGAAGGTAGGCCTTGAAATACATCCACAGGTACACCTCCAATTGACTCAAATTATGTCAATTAACCTATCAGAAGCTTCTAAAGCCATGACATCATATTCTGTAATTTTACAAGCTGTTTAAAGGCAGTCAATTTAGTGTATGTAAACTTCTGACCCACTGGAATTGTGATACAGTGAATTATAAGTGAAAAAATCTGACTGTAAACAATTGTTGGAAAAATTACTTGTGTCATGCACAAAGTAGATGTCCTAACTGACTTGCCAAAACTATAGTTTGTTAACAAGAAATCTGTGGAGTGGTTGAAAAACGAGTTTTAATGACTCCAATTTAAGTGTATGTAAACTTCTAACTTCAACTGTATATAGGGAATGTAATCAAGGAGGTGATGGAGTCCAGGTGACTCTGATGACGCGCAGGTGTGTGTAACGATGGTGGCAGGTGTGCGCCATAACAAGCAGCCTGATGACCTAGAGGTTGGGGAGGGAGCACACGTGACAAATGTCCTTGTTTTTAAAAGAAAGTAATTTTTTGGGCCATTAAAATAACATAAAATTCATCAGAAATACAGTGTAGCCATTGTTAATGTTGTAAATTACTATTGTAGCTGGAAATGGCAGATCCTTTATGGAATATCTACATAGGCGTACAGAGGCCCCTTATCAGCAACCATCACGTCTATGTTCCAATGGCACTTTGTGTTAGCTAATCCAAGTTGATCATTTTAAAAGGCTAATTGATCATTAGAAAACCATTTTGCAGTGATGTTAGCACAGTTGAAAACTGTTGTTCTGATTAAAAAGCAATAAAACTGGCATTCTTTAGACTAGTTAAGTATCTGGAGCATCAGCATTTGTGCATTCGATTACAGGTTCAAAATAGCCAGAAACAATTAACTTTCTTCTGAAACGTGTCAGTATATTCATGTCCTGAGAAATGAAAGCTATTCCATGCAAGAAATTTCCAATAAACTTTTGATCTCGTACAACTCTGTGTGCATCTCCCTTCACAGAACAGCACAAACTGGCTCTGACCATAATTGAAAGAGGAGTGGGAGGCCCCAGTGCACAACTGAGCAAAAGGACAAGTACATTTGATTGTCTAGTTTCAGAAACAGACACCTCACAAGTCCTCAACTTGTGTACCCTTAAAATACCAGTCTCAAAGTCAACAGTGAAGAGGTTACTCTGGGATGCTGGCCTTTTTTTGCTGGCCGAGTTGCAAAGATAAAGCCATATCTCAGACTGGCCACTAAAAAGAAAAGATTAAGATGGGCAAAATAACACAGACACTGGACAGAGGAACTCTGCCTAGAAGGCCAGCATCTTGGAGTTATCTCTTCACTGTTGGCAAAGAGACTGGTGTTTTAAGGGTACTATTTAATGAAGCTGCCAGTTGAGGACTTGTGAGGCATCTGTTTCTCAAACTTGACACTCTAATGTACTTGTCCTCTTGCTCAGTTGTGCACTGTGGCCTCCCACTCTTTCTATTCCGGTTCAAGACAGATTGGGCTGTTCTGTGAAGGGAGTAGTACACTGCGTTGTACGAGATCTTCAGTTTCTTGGCAATTTCTCGCATGGAATAGCCTTCATTTCGCAGAACAAGTATGTTGTTAAGACTGGTGTTTTGCGGATACTATTTAATGAAGCTGTCAGGTGAGGACTTGTGAGGCGTCTGTTTCTCAAACAAAAATCCTATGTAGATATTCCATTAAAAAATCTGCCGTTTCCATGGAAATATACCAAAAATTATTCAGATCTAAACATTGACTTGTATTGTTTTTTTTATACTGCATATACTCTAGGGGTGTGTGTGAGAGAGTGTGTGTGTAGATTTCTTTTGATTTTGTTTATATACATTTGTCCAGACAATTATTCAGAACGTGTTTGAGATCTGAGAATAAGAGAAAACATTATAATATATACAGTATATTGGTCTAGGCCAGTGGTTCACAATCGTTTTATAGTCCCATACCCCTTCAAACATTCAACCTCCAGCTGCGTACCCCCTCTAGCACCAGAGCCAGCGTACTCTCAAATGTAGTTTTTTGCCATCATTGTAAGCCTGCCACACACACACGATACAATACATTTATTGAACATAAGAATGAGTGTGAGTTTTTGTCACAACCCAGTTTGTGGGAAGTGACAAAGATAATAATATAAATAATAATGTAATAATCAATAATTTTGCTCTTCATTGAACCATCTTACATATAAAATTGGGAACAACTCACAACAGATTAATGAAAAGGGTGTGCATGGAAGGATGCACACAACTCTGCAATGTTGGGTTGTTTTCGATAGAGTCTCAGTCTTAAATCATTTTCCACACACAGTCTATGCCTATATTTAGTTTTCATGCTAGTGAGGGCCGAGAATCCACTCGCACATAGGTACGTGGATGCAAAGGGCAGGATACTCTGGCAGTGGCTTCTGATTCATTTACATTTTCACAGAACCGCTTGTTGCAATTTCGATGAGGCTCTCTTGTTCAGTAAGTGGACTGGAGGCTGGGCATGAAAGGGATAATGAATCCAGTTGTTTGTGTCATCTGTTTCTGGAAAGTACTTGCATAATTGGGCACCCAACTCACTCGGGTGCTTCGTTATATCACATTTGACATTGTCCGTAAACTTGACTTCAGTTGCACACAAAAACTCATAAAATGAGGCCTCCCGGGTGGCGCAGTGGTTAAGGGCGCTGTACTGCAGCGCTAGCTGTGTCACCAGAGACCCTGGGTTTGCGCCCAGGCTCTGTCGTAACCGGCCGCGACCGGGAGGTTCGTGGGGCGAGCACAAATGGTCTAGCATAGTCCGGGTTAGGGAGGGCTTGGCCGGTAGGGATATCCTTGTCTCATCGCGACTCATGTGGCGGGCAGGGCGTAGTGCGCGCTAACCAAGGTTGCCAGGTGCACTCTGACACATTGGTGAGGCTGGCTTCCGGGTTGGATGCGTGCTATGTTAAGAAGCAGTGATTGGGTTGTGTATCGGAGGATGCATGACTTTCAACCTTCATCTCTCCCAAGCCTGTACGGGAGTTGTAGCGATGAGACAAGATAGTAGCTACTAACAATTGGATGAAATTGGGGAGAAAAAGGGGTAAAAAAAACTCATACAATGATGGAAAGACCTTATTTTATTGCGGACAGAGAAGAGAAAGAGAAGAGATACAATTTCTTAATCATAACCTAAATTTTGTCCCGCACATTGAATGTAGTTGCAGAGAGTCCCTGTAATCCTAGAGAAAAAACATCACCCAGATAGGCCAGTCGTGTGAGAAACTTGTCATCATGCAAGCAGTCAGACAAGTGAAAATTATGGTAAATAAAAACATCTTTAAGCTCGTGTCAATACTTTGCCCCTTGATAAACAGCACACTGTTGTATGTTGTAAAAGCGTTACATGGTCACTGTCCATATCATTGCATAGTGCAGAAATGAGAGTTCAGGGGCCTTGCCTTAACAATTTTCACTGTAGTGTCCAAAATATCTTTCAAGCTGTCAGGCATCCCCTTGGCAGCAAGAACCTCTTGGTGGATGCTACAGTGTACCCAAGTGGCGTCGGAAGCAATTGCTTGCATGCGCATTTGCTTGCACGCGCATTACCACTCCACATTTTCCCTGTTATGACTTTTGCGCCATCAGTACAGATACCAACACATCTTGACCACCAAAGTCCATTTGATGTCACAAAGCTGTCCAGGTCCTTTAAAAATATCATCTCCTGTTGTCCTGGATGTCTTCCTTAATTGACCCCCCATAAACGTAACGGACATATACCAGGAGCTGTGCCAGGCCCGCCACGTCTGTTGGCTCATCCAGCGGTAACGCATATAATTCACTGGCTTATATGCTAAGCAGTAATTGTTTCAAAAATATCTACTGCTATGTCACTGATGAGTCATGAAATAGTGTTGTTTGATGAAGGCATTGTCTGTATAGTTTTTTCTGGCCTTTTCCCCCAACATTGTCCCAACCATATCCGCAGTAGCAAGAAGAAGAATGAAGTCTTCCACAATAATTTGGGGCTTGCTTGTATAAATATTATTAAGATCTGACCATGTGAACATATATTCACGACTTGATTAATGAAATGTGTAAAAAACAGTAACCCCATTCGTCCAAAGACTAAATATAGTACAATATCAAGAACTCACATTGTAGACAAACGCTTTGGCCAACTTAAAACAGTCCGATTTGTCAATCAGTATGCTCAGAGAGTGTAACAAAGGTCATTTTTTATTTCCGTTATGGACATGCTTGAGTTAAGGACCTATGGTTCTTATTACGGGTGCAAGGATGATCTTGATAGGGTTATCACTCTTTACTATGGGTTAAGGTTTTTCCATGGACCTAGACATCTGTGTGTATGATGCATAGTGCACAGCTTATATTGATTTAGTTTTGTTGTTTGAGCACTGTATATGGTACACAGCAAAGGGAATGCATATCTCTAGATCTGGAACACCTATCTACATTTGGCTGCAGAGAGAAAGCTTGGCGTAAGGAGGGGTAAATGTTTACGACAAACACCATGTTGTCTACCCAGATACTCCAGTAGTCTTTTTTAAATTAGCACGCTTGTGTGAGAGGGTCATTAGGAATGACTTAGAGCTCTGCGAGAGGAGAGTAGAGGGGCTGCTGAGGTAGAAGACAGAGACACTGAATGCTGACTCCACAACACACAGATCTATTAATCTATCTATCTGCCCCAGCAGCCAAAACAACAGCTAACATATCAATACAACACTCTGCAAACACAACACACATCACTGTCACTAACACTGTCTGCACATCACCACCCTTTAATAAACAATCAAACAAACACACACACACAACACAAACAAACACATCCCCACCTCAGGTCACAACTCTGAACCGAATCACGAAAAACTTTACAAACACCAGACTAACAACTCCTATTACATACAACACACACTGAAACTCACAGAGAATACAGGATCATACCATTTTCAGGGTGCTCCATTTCCCCAATGCTGCCATCTGGGGTGGTCCTCTCGTAGTGATCCTCAGGCAGGGTCAGAGGCCCGATACGGGGGCCAGACGATGACTTACTGCTGGGCGTCTCTGACTCCTC
Source organism: Oncorhynchus gorbuscha (assembly GCF_021184085.1). Taxonomy (NCBI): domain Eukaryota; kingdom Metazoa; phylum Chordata; class Actinopteri; order Salmoniformes; family Salmonidae; genus Oncorhynchus; species Oncorhynchus gorbuscha. Next base: position 74,361,079 of record NC_060188.1, read on the forward strand.
CAGGCCGCTGTCATAGTAACTGTGCTGAGATGCATCCTGCAGATCCTGCACCGGATTGGCTGTGGAGAATGTCACTCTGCGATGGGGGAGCTGAAATCAGAAAATATCTCCATCAACATAAAAGTCTAACATGTCTTCTTAATAGATGAATTCCCCCCTTGCAGAGATCAGTTTACTAAATGGCCAGTCGCCATATTCAACAATGGAAAGATGACTACTCATGGCCCACATTCAGTACACTCCCCCACCCCCACCCACGCACACAAACACCCCTCGTAAAACCGAGGAAACCACTGGTGTAGCATAAAAGGCCTTATTGCCTTTTCTGTGCTGCTGAGAGTTTGTGGTAGAGATCAATAACCCAGGTCTGTACTCCACTCTCCCCTTCTCTTTCTTCCCTTGTTCTCTTAGGCAGAACAGATCCATTTTAGCAGGGATTGGAAGCGATATGCCAGTCATTTTAGCACATATACAGGAACCATACATGGCTGCTTTTAGAGTGTTCAGAGAGCTATCAACACCGGGTTGTTAATCAAGTCTACCGGACCACTAATTCTCTCAGGATGGTTTTATTATTATGAATCATTCTTTATCTATCACCCGTTAATTTGCTCTTCCTCTCTGTTTCATTCATTCTTTCTTTCACTCACAATCAGTACTTCCTATTTGTATTCTGAAGTGTGGTCCCACATAGACTGCATGTAGACTTCTTCCTCCCACATGGCCCATTTGCCCGGGACAATTAAGTGTTAGCCATCAATTTAAACCTAACTGAACGTGATGCTTTCTAACTATGCAGAAACTTTCTAAAAACTCTCTATGTATGTGTGTGTATATGTACAGTATGTGTTTGTGAGTCTGTGCTGAATGTGCACGTGTGTGTCTTAGGGCATAACATGTGTATCCTCCCTTAATTACATTATTCGGAGCGGGGGGGGGCAGGTAGCCTAGTGGTTAAAGCATTTGGCCAGTAACCAAAAGGTTGCTCGTCCAAATCCCAGAGCGGACAAGGTAAAAATCTGTTATTCTGCCCCTGAACAAGGAGGTTAACCCACAGTTTCGAGGCCGTCATTGTAAATAAGAATTTGTTCTTAACTGACTTGCCTAGTTAATAAATAAACATACATTTATTTTTATCTGTAATAAAATCATGCATGCCGCACTTCTGGTGATACGTAAATGTAAGTGACATTATTTTATCTACCGTGAAAATGTGGAGAATTGCAAATGGAATTGCTTGATCTACTGTATGAAAGAATACCATGCCTCATGAAGAATGCAAATTACATTGTTTGATCTGTGTTAAGGCCTACAAGTACCTTGTAACTCAGATATAATGTACTTAGTATACAGACTTTTATTGGGACGTGGGTTAGCATTGTTATTGTTATATTTCAATCAAGCCGTTTATTGCTTTACTAGAACGGACTGAGGTAATGGTATTATCAAGGAGATCTCTCAAACTGTGATTAAGGGTATCCTAAGCAGAGACATTACTATTTAAATATAAGGGGGCATTTAGTTGTTTAAAAATATGGATTCTTGCTAAAACTGCTCTTGTAGGCATTGCTCGAGAGTCAGCATTTCCCTGGGTAGGCTATGTATGGTAGACTGGGAGGCTAGGGCTACGCAGATGGGAAATAAGATTCATTTTTAGTCAGAACACAGGTATCCCACCAGGGCTAGAGTGGGTACAGAGAGGAGACAGAGGGGGCGTTGCGCTGGCAGTCGGGGTCAATTCTGAGGGCTAGAGGCGACTTGGAGGAGATTGTATAGGACTAGAGGCTGGAAACTCAAAGAATTGGATCTTGGAATGGGGCTTAAGCAAGATCAGAAAGTACTGTTTGTGGTGCCGAAGAAGATGGCTGACGTCTTCCATGCTCCTAACCAATTGTGCTATTTTGTTCATTTTTTGCATTGTTTTAAATCATTTTTTACTTTGTTTGTACAGAAATTTGCTACTACCATTGCTTATGACTGAAAATAACTTCTGGACATCAGAACTGTGATTACTCAACACAAGCTGGAAGAAGCTTTTTCCTTTAATGAGTCCCACTAGAAGTATATACTGCTCTCCCGGGGACAGGCCCAAATCCCCATCATTTGCGTGAAGAAAAGACGAAGGAACAGAGGATGCAGATCGGGCTGCCTTCTGAGAATCTGAAGGCGAGCGAGTAAACTCCCACTGCCATCCGTCCTACTTGCTAACATCATTGGAAAATAACATTGATGACCTACGATTTCGATTATCCTACCACCGAGTTGTGGCTGAACGACTGCACGGATAATATAGAGCTGGTGGGATTTTCAATGCACCGGCAGATCAGAGAAGCTATGTCTGGTCGGAGAGTGTTTCTTTTTGTGAATAACTACTGGTGCGCAATGTCTAATATTAAAGAAGTTTCGAGGTATTGCTCGCCTGATGTAGAGAACCTTATGATAAGCTGTAGAACACACTATTTACCAGGAGAGTTCTCCACTATATTATTCGATGGCAGTTTATTTACCACCACAGACTGATGCTGGCACTAAGACTGCACTCAACCAAGTCTATAACGCCATAAGCAAACAAGAAAATGCTCATCCAGAAGCGGTGCTCCTAGTGGCCGGGGACTTTAATGCAGGCAAATTTAAATCAGTTTTACCAAATTTTTACCAGCATGTCACATGTGCAACCAGAGGGAAGAAAACTCTAGAACACATTTACTCCACAAACAGAGATACATACACTGCTCTCCCCCACCCTCCATTCTGACCATAACTATATCCTCCTTTCACGACTCCCGCCGAAGTCGGCTCCTCTCCTTGTTTGGGCGGCGCTCGGCGGTCGACGTAACCAATCTTCTAGCCATCGCCGCTCCACCTTTCATTTTCCATTTGTTTTGTCTTGTTTTACCACACACCTGTTTTACATCCCCTCATTACTCTACTTCTATATATTCCTCTGTTCCCCCCATGTCTGTGTGTGTAATTGTTTGTTACATGTCATGTGTGACGTATCATGCTGTTTTTTTCGCCGGGTCTTGTTTGGAACCCATGGTATTGAATGCTGTAAATTATTTGTGTGACGAGAGTGCTATTCGCTTTTGCCTTTGGTGGGAGTGTCGTTACGCAGTTGTGTCAGACTGTTTTCCTTCTGCAAAATAAGTGTGCCTGTTCACTCATCTCTGCTCTCCTGCACCTGACTTCAGTTAACCAGTTGCGCACACTGTTGACACCTCCTGATTCCTGCTTACACGCGAAAATTAAAGCAGGAAGTACCAGTGACTCGCTCAATACGAAAGTGGTCAGATGACGCAGATGCTACACTACAGAACTGTTTTGCTAGCACAGAATGGAATATTTCCGGGATTCGTCCAATAGCATTGAGGAGTATACCACCTCAGTCATCGGCTTCATCAATGAGTGCGTCGTCTCCACAGTGACCGTACGTACATATTCCAACCAGAAGCCATGGATAACAGGCAACATCCGCATCGAGCGAAAGGCTAGTGCTGCCGTTTTCAAGGAGCAAGACACCATTCCGGATGCAATATATGAAAATCCCGCTATGCCCTCAGACAAACCAAGCAAAAGATTTAACCTACTATACCGGCTCTGACAATCGTCAGATGTGGCAGGGCTTGAAAACTATTACGGACTATGTCATAAGGTGAATGCACCAATTTGTAAGTCGCTCTGGATAAGAGTGTCTGCTAAATGACTTAAATGTAAATGTAAATGTAAATGGACTACAAAGGGAAACCCAGATGCAAGCTGCCCAGTGACGTGAGCCTAACAGACGAGCTAAATACTTTTTATTCTCGATTCGAGGCAAGCAACACTTGCGCGAGAGAACCAGCTGTTCTGGATGTCTGTGTGATAATGCTCTCGGTAGCCGATGTGAGCAAGACCTTTAAACAGGTCAACATTCACAAAGCCAGATGGATTACGAGGACGTGTACTCAAAGCATGCGCGGAACAACTGGCAAGTGTCTTCACTGACATTTTCAACCTCTCCCTGACTAAGTCTGTAATACCTATATGTTTCAATTAGAAAACCATAGTCCCTATGCCTATGGAAGCGAAGGTAAACTGCCTAAATGATTATTGCTCTGTAGCACTCACGTCGGTAGCCATGAAGTGCTTTGAAAGGCTGGTCATGTCTCACATCAACAACATCCTCCCGGATACCCTAGACCCACTCCAATTCGCATACCAAGCCCAACAGATGAAGCAATCTCTATTGCACTCCACACTGCCCTTTCCCACTTGGAAAAAAGGAACACCTATGTGAGAATACTGTTCATTGACTACAGCTCAGCGTTTAACACCATAGTGCTCACGAAGCTCATCAGTAAGCTAAACACATCCCTCTGCAACAGGATCCTGGACTTCCTGACGGGCCCCACCAGGTGGTAAGTGTAGGCAACAGCACGTCTGCCACGCAAATCCTGAACACTGGGGCCCCTCAGGGGGGTGTACTTTGTCCCCTCCTGTAATTCCTTGTTCACCCACGACTATGTGGCCAAACATGACTCTAACACCATCATTATATTTGCTGACGACACAACAGTTCTTAGGCCTGATCCCCGACAATGATGAGACAGCCTATAGGGAGGAGGTCAGGGCACTGGCAGTGTGGTGCCAGGACAACAACCTCTCACTCAATGCGAACAATATATAGGAGCTGATCGTGAACTACAGGAAATGGAGGGCCTAACAGGCCCCCATTAACATCAACGGGGCTGTAGTAGAGCGGGTTGAGAGTTTCAAGTTCCTTGGTGTCCACTTCACCAACGAGCTGTCATGGTCCAAAACCACCAAGAAAGTTGTGAAGAGGGCACGACAAAAACTTTTCCCCCTCAGGAGACTGAAAAGATTTGGCATGGATCCTCAAAAGGTTCTATAGCTGCACCATCGAGAGCATCCTGACCGGCTGCATCACCACCTGGTATGACAACTGCCCAGCATCTGACCATAAGGCACTACAGAGGGAAGTGCGTACGGCCCAGTACATCACTGGCTTCCTACCATCCAGGACCTATATAACAGGCGGTGTCAGAGGATAGACCATAAAATTGTCAGAGACTCTACTCACCCAATTCAGAGAGTGTTTTCTCTGCTACCGCACAGCAAGCGGTACCGGAGCGCCAAGTCTAGGACCAAAATGCTCCTTAATAGCTTCCACCTCCAAGCCAGAAGACTGCTGAACAGTTAATCAAATGGCCACCGGACTATTACATTGATTCCCTCCCCCCCTCCATTTGTCTGTATACTACTGCAACTCGCTGTTTATTATCAATGCATAGTCACTTAGTCCCTACCTACATGTACAAATTACTTCAATTAACCTGTACCCCCACACACTGACTCGGTACCTGTACCCCCTGTATATAGCCTCATTATTGTTATGTTATTGTGTTGCATTTTCAAATTTTTGTATTAAGAAACTTTTTCAGGACCCTGTCTTTCAAAGATAATTCGTAAACATCCAAATAACTTCATACATCTTCATTGTAAAGGGTTTAAAAACGGTTTTCCATGCTTGTTCAATGACCCACAAACAAATTAACATGCACCTGTGGAACAGTCGTTAAGACACTAACAGCTTACAGATGGTAGGCAATTAAGGTCACAGTTATGAAAACTTAGGACACTAAAGACGTCTTTCTACTAAAGACATTAACACCAAAAGAAATCAGCCCAGGGTCCCTGCTCATCTGCGTGAACATGCCTTGGGCATGCTGCAAGGAGGCTTGAGGACTGGGTAGGCAACAGCACGTCTGCCATGCTGACGTGCTGTTGCATGGGGGTACAGTTTAGTTGTAGTACTTCCGGCGCCGACAGAGATGGCCGCCTCGCTTCGCGTTCCTGGGAAACTATGCAGTTTTTAGTTTTTTTCCGTGTTATTTCTTACATTGGTACCCCAGGTCATCTTAGGTTTCATTACATACAGTCGGGAAGAACTACTGAATATAAGAGCAACGTCAACTCACCATCAGTACGACCAGGAATATGACTTTCCCGAAGCGGATCCTGTGTTCTGCCTTTCACCCAGGACAACGGAATGGATCCCAGCCTGCGACCCAAAACAAAGACGTGGTAAGAGGGCAACGAAGCGGTCTTCTGGTCAGGCTCTGGACACGGGCACATCGCGCACCACTCCCTAGCATACTTCTCGCCAATGTCCAGTCTCTTGACAACAAGGTTGATGAAATCCGAGCAAGGGTAGCATTCCAGAGGGACATCAGAGACTGTAACGTTCTTTGCTTCACGGAAACATGGCTCACTCGAGAGACGCTAACGGAATCGGTGCAGCCTGCTGGTTTCTTCACGCATCGCGCCGACAGAAACAAACATCTTTCTGGTAAGAAGAGGGGCGGGGGCCTATGCCTTATGGTTAACAAGACGTGGTGTGGTCACAACAACGTACAGGAACTCAAGTCCTTCTGTTCACCTGATTTAGAATTCCTCACAATCAAATGTCGACCTCATTATCTACCGAGGGAATTCTCTTTGATTATAATCACAGCCGTATATATATTCCCCCCCAAGCAGACACATCGATGACTCTGAACAACCTTTATTTTACTCTTTGCAAACTGGATACCACATATCCTGAGGCTGCATTCATTGTAGCTGGGGATTTCAACAAGGCTAATCTGAAAACAAGACTCCCTAAATTGTAACAGCATATTGATTGCACAACCAGGGCTGGTAAAACCTTGGATCATTGCTATTCTAACTTCCACAAGGCATATAAGGCCCTCCCCCGCCCTCCTTTCGGAAAAGCTGACCACGACTCCATTGTGTTGCTCCCTGCCTACAGACAGAAGCTAAAACAAGAAGCTCCGGCGCTGAGGTCTGTTCAACGCTGGTCCGACCAATCTGATTGAACGCTTCAAGACTGCTTCCATCATGTGGACTGGGATATGTTCCGCACTGCGTCCAACAACAACATTGACGAATACGCTGATTCGGTGAGCGAGTTCATTAGAACGTGCATTGAAGATGTCTTTCCCATAGCAACGATTAAAACATTCCCAAACCAGAAACCGTGGATTGATGGCAGCATTCGCGTGAAACTGAACCAGGGCAAGGTGACCGGAAACATGACGAATACAAACAGTGTAGCTATTCCCTCCGCAAGGCAATCAAACAAACTAAGTGTCAGTATAGAGACAAAGTAGAGTCGCAATTCAATGGCTCAGACACAAGAGGTATGTGGCAGGGTCTAAAGTCAATCACGGATTACAAAAAGAAAACCAGCCCCGTCACGGACCAGGATGTCTTGCTACCAGGCAGACGAACTAACTTTTTTGCCCGCTTTGAGGACAAAACTGTGCAACTGACATGGCCCCCAACCAAAACATGCGGTCTCTCCGTCACTGCGGACTCTCCTTCACTGCAGCCGACGTGAGTATAACATTTAAAGGTGTTAACTCTAGCAAGGCTGCAGGCCCAGACGGCATCTCCAGCCCCGCCCTCAGAGCATGCGCAGACCAGCTGGCTGGTGTGTTTACGGACATAGTCAATCAATCCTTATCCCAGTCTGCTGTTCCCACATGCTTCAAGAGGGCCACCATTGTTCCTGTTCCCAAGAAAGCTAAGGTGACTGAGCTAAACGCCTACGGCCCCGTAGCACTCACTTCCATAATCATGAAGTCCTTTGAGAGACTAGTCAAGGACCATATCACCTCCACCCTACCTGGCACCCTAGACCCACTCCAATTTGCTTACCACCCAAATAGGTCCACAGACGATGCAATCTCAACCACACTGCACATTGCCCTAACCCATCTGGACAAGAGGAATACCTATGTGAGAATGCTGTTCATCGACTACAGCTCAGCATTTAACACCATAGTACCCTCTAAACTCGTCATCAAGCTTGAGACCCTGGGTCTCGACCCCGCCCTGTGCAACTGGGTACTGGACTTCCTGACGGGCCGTCCCCAGGTGGTGAGGGTAGGTAAACACATCTCCACCCCGCTGATCCTCAATACTGGGGCCCCACATGGGTGCGTTCTGAGCCCTCTCCTGTACTCCCTGTTCACCCATGACTGCGTGGCCATGCACGCCTCCAACTCAATCATCAATTTTGCCGACGACACTACAGTGGTAGGCTTGATTACCAACAACGACGAGACGACCTACAGGTCGGAGGTGATGGCCCTCAGAGTGTGGTGTCACAAAACTAACCTCACACTCAACGTCAACAAAACTAAGGAGATGATTGTGGACTTCAGGAAACAGCACAGGGAGCACCCCCTATCCACATCGATGGGACAGTAGTGGAGAGGGTAGTAAGTTTTAAGTTCCTCGGTGTACACATCACAGACAAACTGAATTGGTCCACCCACACAGACAGCATCATGAAGAAGGCGCAGCAGCGCCTCTTCAACCTCAGGAGGCTGATAAATTTGGCTTGTCACCAAAAGCACTCACAAACTTCTACAGATGCACAATCGAGAGCATCCTGTTGGGCTGTATCACCGCCTGGTTCGGCAACTGCTCCGCCCACAACCGTAAGGCTCTCCAGAGGGTAGTGAGGTCTGCACAACGCATCACCGGGGGCAAACTACCTGCCCTCCAGGACACCTACACCACTTGATGTCACAGGAAGGCCATAAAGATCATCAAGGACAAAAACCACCCGAGCCACTGCCTGTTCACCCCGCTATCATCCAGAAGGCGAGGTCAGTACAGGTGCATCAAAGCAGGGACCGAGAGACTGAAAAACAGCTTCAATCTCAAGGCCATCAGACTGTTGAACAGCCACTGCTAACATTGAGTGGCTGATGCCAACACACTGACTCAACTTCAGCCACTTTAATAATGGGAATTGATGGAAATTGATGTAAAATATATCACTAGCCACTTTAAACAATACTACTAAATATAATGTTTACATACCCTACATTATTCAACTCATATGTATATGTATATACTGTACTCTATATCATCTACTGCATCTTTATGTAATACATGTATCACTAGTCACATTAAACTATGCCACTTTGTTTACATACCCTACATTACTCATCTCATGTGTATATACTGTACTCGATACCATCTACTGCATCTTGCCTATGCCGTTCTGTACCATCACTCATTCATATCTTTATGTACATATTCATTATCCCTTTACACTTGTGTGTATAAGGTAGTAGTTTTGAAATTGTTAGGTTAGATTACTCGTTGGTTATTACTGCATTGTCGGAACTAGAAGCACAAGCATTTCGCTACACTCGCATTAACATCTGCTAACCATGTGTATGTGACAAATAAATTTGATTTCATTTGAGATGCGGCCAGGGTAATAAATTGCAATGTCCGTACTGTGAGACACCTAAGACAGCACTGCAGAGAGACAGGATTGACAGCTGATCGTCCTCGCAGTGGCAGACCATGTGTAACAATACCTGCACAGTATTGGTACATCTAAACATCACACCTGCGGGACAGGTACAGGGTGGCATCAACAACTGCCCGAGTTACACCAGGAACACACAATCCCTCCTTCAGTGCTCAGACTGTCCACGAGAGGCTGGACTGAGGGCTTGTAGGCCTGCTGTAAGGGAGGTCCTCACAAGACATCACCGGCAACAACGTCGCCTATGGGCACAAACCCACCGTCGCTGGAAAAAAACAAGTGCTCTTCTCGAGTCACGGTTTTGTCTCACCAGGGGAGATGGAGACATCCTCCTCCCTCATGTGGTACCCTTCCTGCAAACTTATCCTGACTTGACCCTCCAGCACGACAATGCCACCAGCCAAACTGCTCGTTCTGTGTGTGATTTCCTGCAAGAGAAGCGATCTTCTGCTCTGGCCAGCAAAAAGCCCGGATCTCAATCCCATTGAGCACGTCTGGGACCCGTTGGATTGGAGGGTGAGAGCTAGGGCTATTTCCCCCAGAAATGTCCGGGAAATTGCAGGTGCCTTGGTGGAAGAGTGGAGTAACATCTCACAGCAAGAATTGGCAAATCTGGTGCAGTCCATGAGGAGGAGATGCACTGCAGTCCTTAACCTCTTGCTCCTACCTGACACGCAGGCGTCCCATCTAGACATCTGGAAATGCAAATGCGCTACGCTAAATGCTAATAGCACTCGTTAAAACTCAAACGTTCATTAAAATACACATGTAGGGTACTGGATTAAAGCTACACTCGTTGTGAATACAGGCAACAAGTCAGATTTTTAGAATGCTTTTCGGCGAAAGCATGAGAAGCTATTATCTGATAGCATGTAACACCCCAAAAGACCCGCAGGGGACGTAAACAAAATAATTAGCATTGTCGGCGCTACACAAAACACACAAATAAAATATAAAACATTCATTACCTTTGACCATCTTCTTTGTTGGCACTCCTAGATGTCCCATAAACATCACTATTGGGTCTTTTTTTATTAAATCGGTCCATATATAGCCTAGATATCGATCTATGAAGACTATAAAATTGCGTTTTATAACGTAACGTCATTTTTTTAAATTAAAAAAGTTGACGATAAACTTTCACAAAACACTTCAAAATACTTTTGTAATGCAACTTTAGGTATTAGTAAACGTTAATAAGCGATCAAATTGCTCACGAGGCGATGTATATTCTATAGCTGTACGTCTGGAAATAATGTCCGGGTAAATCTCAACCAAAATATCCGGTCGGAGACCGGAAGAATTGCGCTGCCTTGTGTCTGTTTGACCAAGAAACAAATCGTAGGCAAATGACAAGACTGTTGACATCGTGTGGAAGCTGTAGGTATTGCAACCTCGGCCCCATTTAATGTGGATCACGTTTAACAATGGGTTGAAGTGGCACATGGATATATTTTCCCATTTTCAGTGATCAGATTTTCCTGCACCTTTCGATGAAACGCACGTTCTGTTATAGTCACAGCCGTGATTTAACCAGTTTTATAAACGTCTGAGTGTTTTCTATCCACACATACTACTAATCATATGCATATACTATATTCCCGGCATGAGTAGCAGGGCGCTGAAATGTTGCGCGATTTTTAACAGAATGTTTTTTAAAAGTAGGGGGTAGGAGTAACAGGTTAATGCAGCTGGTGGCCACACCAGATACTGACTGTTACTTTTGATTTTGACCCTTATTCCATTTCTGTTAGTCACATGTCTGTGGAACTTGTTCAGTTTATGTCTCAGTTATTGATTGTTATGTTCATACAAATATTTACGCATGTTAAGTTTGCTGAAAATAAGCGCAGTTGACCGTGAGAGGACGTTTCTTTTTTTGCTGAGTTTATGTATTTTTTTTATTCATTTAGCTTATTTGGTAAATATTTTCTTAACTGTTGGTTAAGCATTTCACGGTAAGGTCTACACTTTTGGAATTCCACACATGTGACAAATAAACTTTGATTTGATTTGATGTAAATGTGAGTATCTGATAATCTGATCGTTATCATATAGAATGATCAGGATTTGATCAATGTCACATGGAATGATCATGATAGGAGTGCAAGAGAACATACAGATGGAATTTGTCAGAATCAGAGAGTTTGAGTCCCAGACTGAGGAGTTGCTTGACCTGGCACAGTAGAGTGTAAATGATGCCCTGTAGCCAATAGCTGGCTGATGGAACAGACTGGGATCAGTATGTTCTTCTCACTTTTGGTGTGGTCTGATAAGAAGTGTTGCTCTAATGGAAGGAGAGACATTCTCAGCTCAGCATGGGCCAGGGAGGCTGGTGGGAGAGCTTTTTTGTATGCAAGTTCATTCACGCCATTACTCCTGCATCCTGTCATATGAAACGGTGTGAACAGTGAGATTCGTCATTAGATGTGCCAGCTACATTCACACTCGCTGAGGCTGGCTGCAGTAATGCATGGTAGCACTGTGACAACATTATGGCATTTCAAGGCCGGTGCACTCGTTAAGTGCATTTCCTCGGCATAGAAAGGGTTTCCCATGGAGAGTACGGTATTCTCAGGGACAGTGAAGAGCATGAATACAATACAATACCTCACTGAATGTCAAGTTGTAGCAGATGGTTAATCTAGCCATCTACTTGCTCCTTCTCTCCTCTCTTTCCATATAGGACCACTCCCTCCATATCCCCTTACATAAACAAAGGTTTTCTCTTCCTTTGTCCTAACACGTGTCATGACGTGGTCCGTTCTTGGTGTAGATTCTCTCTCACACTCTCTCTTAAACCCAGGTTTTGTTATCTAAGGTCATAAATTCCTGGCAAAGACTCTCTTACTCACGAGACTCCCAGTTACACAATAAATGTTCCTTTTGTTCCATAAAGATTATTTTTATATCCAAAATACCTCAGTTTGTTTGGCGCGTCATGTTCAGAAATCCACAGGCTCGAGCGGTCACGACAACACAGACGAAAATTCCAAATAGTATCTGAAATGTCCACAGTAACATGTTAAACATTTTTATAATTGATAATATATCAACCGGCACTGTCTCTTTTTCAGTAGGAGAGGGAGAGAAAATGGCTGCCCCACTCTGTTGTGCAAGCAAAACTCATGGGAACACCCAGCTATCCACTACACAATGTTATCTTTCTCGCTCATTTTTCAAAATAAAAGCCTGAAACTATGTCTGAAGACTGTTGACACCTTGAGGAAGCGATAGGAAAAGGAATCTAGTTGATATCCCTTTAAATGGAGTGAAGGCAGACTATGGATCACAGAGCTTTCAAAATAGAGGCCACCTCCTGGTTTGATTTTCCTCAGGTTTTCGACCTGCAATATCAGTTCTGTTATACTCACAGACCACATTTCGACAGGTTTGGAAACTTTAGAGTGTTTTCCATCCTAGTTTGTCAATTATATGCATATTCTAGCATATGGGCCTGAGAAATAGGCCGTTTACTTTGGGAATGTTAGTTTTATAAACATAAAAATAGTGCCCCCTAGCGGAAAGAGGTTAAACTTACAACTCTACCAAAGGACAAGACTATATCACATGGAGCATTGGCTACACGGCTGGAAATTGTTAAACTCTGAGACTATCGATTCACTACAGAATAAGTGAGACATTCTACATTACACAAATTACTAGACTGAAGCTAGCTAGAAATTACCTAAATTTAGGATGAGAATACCGACAACCGCCGAAGCATCTATCTATGAGAACATTACTGAATGGTACTCTGAATTATCCATTCTAACCACATACAGCCACAAAAGCCTGACTTCAATGAAAGTTTACCAGAGACTCTGATGAAACCTACAGGATGATTGAGGATTCCAACAGAGAAGACAACAACGACATACGGACGTAAATATATATACATTGCAATTATTCTCAAATGAGCGTCTGTTCATGGGCAAAGGATTAGCATTTCAATTAATATAATTATAGACTGTGTAATGAATCCATTTGTCTTTCCCGCTCTTTCACAGTCCCACCCCTTTCCTTTTGTCTACCAAGCTGTCATATCTGCTTATCCCACTTGAGACTTTCCTGTCATTGTTATTAACCAATTTTTACTGTTTGTTTGTTTCTGTGATTATTTAGTTAGTTAGTAATGTGTCAAGTACATAAATAATTAAATTACAAAAGGGCAACAGGTCACACATCTTGCTCCTGCGATGGCACACTGTGGTATTTCACCCAGTAGATAGATATGGAAGTTTATCAAAATTGGGTTTGTTTTCTAATTCTTTGTGGATCTGTATAATATGAGGGAAATCTGTGTCACTATGGTCATACATTTGGCTGGAGGTTAGAAAGTGCAACTCAGTTTCCACCTCATTTTGTGGGCAGTGTGCTCATAGCCTGTCTTCTCTTGAGAGCCAGGTCTGCCTACGACGGCCTTTCTTAATAGCAAGGCTATGCTCACTGACTCTGGTCAGTCACAGTAGTCAGGTATTCCGCTACTGTGTACTCTCTGATTAAGACCAAATAATATTCCAGTTTGCTCTATTTTTCTGTTAATTCTTTCAAAATGTGTCAAGTAATTATCCTTTTGTATTCTCAGAATTTTGTTGGGTCTAATTTTGTTGCTGTCTTTGGGCTCTGTGGGGTCTGTTTGTGTTTGTGAACAGAGCCCCAGGACCAGCTTGTTTAAGGGACACTTTTCCAGGGTCATGTCTCTGTAGGTGATGGCTTTGTTATGGAAGGTTTGGGAATCACTTCCTTTTAAGTGGATGGGGAATTTAAAGTCTCTTTTCTGGATTTTGATCATTAGCAGGTATTGGCCTAATTCTGCACGGCATGCATTATTTGGCGTTTTATGGAGGATATTTTTGCAGAATTCTGCATGCAGTCTCAATTTGGTGTTTGTCCCATTTTGTGAATTTCTGGTTGGTGACCAGACCCCATACCTCACAACTATGAAGGGCAATGGGTTCTATAACTGACTAAAGTGTTTTTAGCCAGATCCTAATTGGTATGTCAAATTTTATGTTCGTTTTGATGGCATAGGAGGCCCTTCTTGCCTTGTCTCTCAGCTCGTTCAAAGCTTTGTGGAAGTTACCTGCGGCGCTGATGTTTAGGCCGAGGTATGAATAGTTTTTTGTGAGTGCTAGGGCAGCGGCACCTAGATGGAATTTCTATTTGTGGTCCTGGCAACTGAGATTTACTGTCAAGACCCAGGTCTGGCAGAATCTGTGCAGAGGATCTAGATGCTGCTGTAGGCCCTCCTTGGTTAGTAACAGAAGCACCAGATCATCAGCAAACAGTAGACATTTGATTTCAGATTCTAGTAGGCCATGTGCTGCATACTAGTCGTGCCCTCACCAAATCGTTAATATAGATGTTGAAGAGAGTGGTGCTTAACCTGCGTCCCTGTCTCACCCCACGGCCCTGTGGAAAGAAAGGTGTGTGACAATTTTAAGTGCACACTTGTTTGTGTACATGGATTTTATAATGTCATATGTTTTTCCCCCCAAGACCACTTTCCATCAATTTGTATTACAGACCCTCATGCCAAATTGAGTCAAAGGCTTTTTGAAAGCAACCAAGCATGAGAAGACTTTACCTTTGTTTTGGCATGTTTGTTTGTCAATTAGGGTGTGCAGGGTGAATATGTAGTCTGTTGTACGGTAATTTGGTAAATAGCCAATTTCACATTTGCTCACTATATTGTTTTCACTGAGGAAATGTACGATTTTCGCAAGGTTGCTGTTGACGCATATCCCACGATAGTTATTGGGATCAAATTTGTCTCCACTTTTGTGGATTGGGGTGATCAGTCATTGGTTCCAAATATTGGGGAAGATGCCAGAGCTAAGGATGATGTTTAAGTATAGCCAATTGGAATTTGTTGTCTGTATATTTTATCATTTCATTGACGATACCATCAACACCACAGGCGTTGGGTTGGAGGGTTTGTATTTTGTCCTGTAGTTCATTCAATTTAATCAAATGTTATTGGTCGAAAGTGCAGTGCAGTAATATCTAACAAGTAATCTAACAAATTCACACCGACTACCTTATACAAAAAAATGTAAAGGGATGACTAAGAATATGTACATATAAATATATGGATGAGCGAAGGCTGTGCGGCATAGGGAAGATGCAGTAGATGGTATGAGATGAGCGATGTAGGATATGTAGACATTATTAAAGTGTCGTTATTTAAAGTGACTAGCGATACCTTTATTAAATCCATTTATTACATTTATGAAAGTGACCAGAGATTTGAGTCTGTATGTTGGCGATGCCTGTTTAACAGTCTGATAGCCTTGAGATAGAAGCTGTTTTTCATTCTCTCAGTCCCAGCTTTGATGCACCTGCTCTGACCTCACCTTATGGATGATAGCGGGGTAAACAGGCAGTGGCTCGGGTAGTTGTTGTCCTTGATGATCTTTTTGGCCTTCCTGTGACATCGGGTGCGGTAGGTGTCCTGGAGGGATGTCTCTGGAAGGCAACTCGTGACGCTAATTTTGTCCACCTTGTTGTCTAGAGATTGGACTTTGGCGAGTAATATGCTCAGAAGCGGTGGATGGTGTGCGTGCCTTCTAAGTCTGACCTGTAGGCCACTCTGTCTGCCTCTCCTGCGGCGACAGCATTATTTTTGTCTGGCCTCTGGGATAAGTTCTCTGGGATAAGTTCCCATGTCCAGGGTGGAGGATCCGCATCAAGAGAGACGTAATTGGAAAATCCAGTGGGTTCTGGTCGTCTTTAATAGTTGATTCTAAGATTTGTATTTGATCATGTATATGTTTTTGCTGTAGTTCTGATTTCTGACGTGCTGTTCCTTCTTTTTCCGTTGTGAAGTTCTGCATTGTTTTAGTAATTCACCATAGTGAAGGCGTAGTCTCGGGTTTTCTGGGTCGCTATGTTTTTGGTTGGATAGGTTTCTGAATTTCTTTCTTAGGTTTTTGCATTCTTGATCCAACCATATGTCGTTGTTTGAATTTTTGAATTTGATAGGGAAGCTAAAGGTAAAATATACTGTTTAGGTTTTCTATTGCCTCTTCCCCCTCGCTCCCCCATCTGCTTGTTGCCGCATCCTCCTGCCCTGCCCCCTCCCTCCCCCTCTGCTTGTTGTCCCATCCTCCTGCCCCCTCCCTGCCCCCTCTGCTTGTTGGCCCAGACTCCTGCCCTTGTCCCCTCCCTTCCCCCTCTGCTTGTTAACCCAGCCTCCTACCCCTGTCCTCCCCTATCTGCTTCTTGTCCCTGCCTCCTGACTCTGTCCCCCTCCCTCCCCCCTCTGCCTCTTGTCCTCTAGTTTTCTGGTAGCTGTGTCTCATTGATAAGCCTGGATTATTTGAAGACTCCCGTTTCACACTGCTTGCCTCCAAGCTATTGCACCTACAGTACAAACACAACTATATGATAGAGAAAGAGAGAGGGAGCAAGAAAGAAAACGAGAGGGATTTGTGGTGGTAACACAGGAGACAGGAGTGAAATCGAAAATAAAAACAGAACCGTATGCAATTCTTTCGCTTCTGCTTCACTTTCTATGATTTTATGCTTGCTGCATCTCTTCAGAGGTGCACTCCTTCATTGTCATATTTGTTCGTGTAGCTCATTTTTCCAGTGCTCTCCTCCATGAATTCAGAGGAAGCGGCTCATTGATCCCCGTGTACACGCCCAGAGTGCCAGAGCCACAGCGCACTCACAACACTCTACAACTAACTGGTAATGCTGCTAAGATTTAAATGCAGGGCCACTAACAAATTGTTAGAATTAACAATACATACAGGGTCTCTCTAACTAATGCATGAGTTTGAATTGAACAAGGTACTGTACATACTGCTATAAACCTATATGACAGTATTATATAAGAGACAAGTTTTGCTTTACGGAACTCCTCAAAGGTGCGGAGAGTTACACACAGGTGTTAAATGTTGTTATATTATGATTTAATTGATCTTGGCAAATCTATGTCAAATTTGTATAATTAATCTCCAGGTTAACTTTCAAGAAAAATCCTTGACCTTCTAACACACATACTGTGAACCAAAATAGATCCCAAGTGGCCCCATGCTAGAACTTGCTCGGAAGTGAATCATCTGACTTTGATCAGTTGGAATAAGGGTAAATTGGTAAACAACTGGTCTCCAAAAAAAGCTCTGCTTACATTACTTGATAGACCATTTACTGCCACTTCACTATAAAATGTGTACTTTTGCTATGATTGCCCTAGTTAAACCATTACCCCTATCAACCCCTCTCTCTTTCTCTCTCTCTCTGCTGTCTTTTCCATGCTCCATGCAATTCTATCTACTTCTCTGCAAAAATCCTCCCCTCCCACCATCTCTATGTGGCTCTCTCTCTCTCTCTCTCTCTCTCTCTCTCTCTCTCTCTCTCTCTCTCTCTCTCTCTCTCTCTCTCTCTCTCTCTCTCCTTTGTCTCAATCTCTTTCCACACCGCTCTCCCGCACCATCTTCCTCTGTATCCCTCCCTTTCTGTGTCTGTCACTCTTGCTCTCTTTGGCAGAGTAGCTTGCTATTGGGATTTAGAGGAAATTGAATTTAATTATGAAGGAATTTCTCTTCAGTACGATTGGCATCATTTCTCCCTCACAATAGAACATCATTCTCATATCTCTTGGTGTGGGGGAATGAAAATAGGCCGTGCCCCATTCTTTCTCTCATCCTTTTAAATTGAATTTTTCATATCTCAAGTCCACTGAGACATCTGCCGTTTTCTTTAAGATGAGCAGAAAACCCATTTCATAACATCCGAAAGGCACAAACTGTGATTCAATGGGAAAAGTCAGACTTCCATCAGCACCGTATGTATTCCTCAACACTGAATGATAAAAGAAAGCAGCATTGGACTCTGCAACTTGAAAAGGTGAAAACATACTAGTACTATGCACTGTATATTTTTGCTTTCACAACCCATTTGGAACACTCCATTCCAACCTTAGTGGAACTGAGTGTCTTATTCCTGACCTCACTCCTCTCTCTCCCACTCCTGTTCTCTCTGCCTCTCCCTGGGGCATATGAGGCATTCCGTGTCTTTGTTTTAAACTTTAAAGAGGCAGTGGGTCTCATTCAATCTCCAATTGTTTTGTTTTAAGAGACCTAGGGCTGAAATGACAAACAAGGGAGGCTTTTACAGAAGAAGAGAAAATCCTGCATAAATCTACAAAATTATGAAATTGCAGTAATTGTCATCATTGACAATACCTTAGCCATTACGAGAAATGTAGAAAAACTCTCTGTACAACATGACCCCCCCCCCCCCATTTTGAAATGCTGAGTGACAGATTAGGGGAGGCAGCCTAAATATCATGCCAGATAGGGAACGAGCAAGATGGTGAGCAAAAGAGGGGAGAGAGAGTTGAAGAGGGAGAAAGAGCGAGGAAGAGAGAAAGAAAGAGAGGGCATGGTATGAGAGAGATAAATGAATCCTCAATATTCACTCTCCAGTGGATACCTTATTCCATCTTTCAGAGTGAATATCTCTATTCCTGCAGCATCTGGCTGGGAGGCATGCACATAGACTCCAATTGCTTAAAAGTGGAACATAATGGGATTGCAAAGTGAAATGACAAAGCCTTCAAGCATGCTTAAGACTTTTCTTCTGGGCTTCCTCGGGTATTGTCTTTTTTTCTTCATTTTTTTTCCCAGTAACTCTATTAATAGATTCTCATGGCCTTGGCACCCTTCTTCATTTGTTAGCCTGCATAGGAGATGTGATGTTCTGATTGACAAGTCATTTAAAAAGACAGGGACTCTTGGAAATGCTTCTGCAACTCATTCATGCGCTCTAAGTAATCCGTTAGAAACAATTGACGGGCATTCTGTGTGTCCCTTCATCTTATCAAATCAAGGAACTGATGACAAAAACAATAGGGCTTAATTAGTTCCCGGAGCGGCTTTTTTAATTTCTGGCTACAAAAACCCTGCCACTGCCAAAGCAGTGGGACATGTTCCCTCACTTGATCTATCTCAGCAGACCAGGGGATTCTGCGTGGCCCTAAATGACATACCAAAAGTCATCAGATCAAGAGATTATTCTATATGAGCTAGCGAGATGTGCTGTGTCTGTCTATGGCCAATCAATCACATGACTGGGCAGGCTAGATATAATCTACTCTTGAAAAAGCAAAGGTATGAAAGCCTGAGAAGTACCAAAGCCTAGAAAACAAATAGACCAGACAATCCAGTGGTACATACAGTATATTGTAGCAGTGTTTATCCAGCATGCTGCACAGAGGCTAGGCTCAGATAGATGCCAGGCGGATAAATCTGCAACTTTCTCTACTTAAAGGGATACGGCAAGATTCTGGAATTTACTTACCCAGAGTCAGATGACCTCATTGATTTAAATAAACATGTCTCTGCATCCACTATGAAGGAAGTTAGCGGTACTGTAGATTTGCGAGCCAATGCTAGCACAAGGAATGGAAGTCTACTGGTATGGTAGCATGGTGTTGCCAGAATATCACAGTAGCCCTTTGATGAATTAAAAGCTGATTAATGATTGATAGGGACAGGGCTGGCTGTGGGGAGTAGGAGGTGACGAGGTTCAGCGAGGAAAAATACAGGTTAAGGCTTCAAAGCACTGTCGGAAGCGAGAAACAAACTATACAGTGAATTCTTGTAATCAGAATGCATTGATTCAGTATTTTCAATTAAGTGTGAATGCATGTAGGGCTGAAAAGTTTGGACAAGTGCTCATTCATGTGCATGCGTTTGCAGGGTGCAGTAAATCTCTGAGGGCTTTGCAATTAAGAAAGGATTTTTACTATCTCTCTAAAACATAAGTTGCGTAATTAAATAAACCCACACAAACATGTCAACTATCGCCTGGCCATGAAGCCACAAAAGCAAACTAAATGGACAGACGTAGTAATAGTCTATATTCTCTTTTTTTAAAGATTGATGGGAGCATTGCTATGGTTTTAAAAATGAAACTTGTGTCTTCAGGTGAGTAGTTTGAGTTGGTCACAATAACTAATAAGAGTGTGCAGGCTAGGCTATAGGATAAAAATGTGATAGTGTTGAAATAGATCCAGCATGAGATTGATGACAGATCTGATTAAATGATGGCTGAACTAATGACACTGGGCCATGGTGGAAGTCCCTAAGCACAATATCTGGCATACATATTCTATCCCAATGTCCCTTCAAAGCTCATTTGAGTCATATCTGACATATTCATGGCTCATCATGTCAAATGCTGGTCATCAGAGGACAAGAATGATGAACCCTATAAGTACTGTGGGCCATTCTGTCAACTCCTGTTAGCAAAATACTGCTGATGCATCAGAAATGACTTGAGTCTTTGATGTTCAGATTGATGCATGCTTGAAAAGTTAGTTTCATCACTGTGGATTTAGTGAGTGGTTAAGTATGGTTAAGTAGGACAGGGTGTGGAATGAGTCAGTGGTTCTGAGAGGTTGCAGTTGCTATAACCAGCATGTCAAGTTTTTCTTTAACTTTTAATGAACACAGTTGGATGCATTAGGGACTCTAGAGGTACAAGTTATCACTGCACTCATAAACAGAATTCCTCTAATGTGAATTAAAATGTCAAACAATTAATACGTTCCTGTTACCCACAGGCTACAACATGCATGTACTGTTAGACTTAAGCCTTTAAACTATTTGCTAAATTGGGAAAGACTTGAAGGAAGAGCATCCTCTATGTTCTGCATGGTAATTACAATAACAGCAAAGCAACATTGCCAACTGGTGTAGGTGGTAAAGAAGCAACACAAGTTATTGGCTGCCCATAGCTGACTCTAATTGAAGAGTAAAATTCTAAAACGCTATATATCAATTTCCTGAAATGTTGGTAATTTAGCTTTATTTCTTTCAATAACTTATTAAGGAGATTGTTGTGTTTTTTCACCATCCAATCATGTCATGGGGTTGCTAAATGACAGAAGTATTTGTTTGTCTCTCTGAAATTAAACTATCACAATTTGTTGCAAAGAAATATATTTCCACCTCACTCTTTAATAGAAAAACGTGCACTGCAGACAAAGTTTTACACAGTCAAATGTGCCAAATAATTAAACTTTTCTAAAGAATTGTACAAATTATACATTTGTGAAATCAATATTTAAAAATATATACATTAAAACATTCGTCAATACAGTACAGTAAAATGAAATCGGGGCTCTGGTCAAAAGTAGTGCAATATATAAGTAATAGCATGCCTTTTGGGACTGGGCCTTACTCTAACTAAACACCATAGCATGAGAATAGATTCATGATACGAACATTCCATTCCGGCTAAACAATGGATATATAGAGTTTTGCATCAAAAGCCATTTTAATACACATCGAAAATCTATGAAGTAAAAATCTGAAAACAGTCATATTTCTCACAAACAAAGTTACCCATAAACATTCCTTTCTGATGAAAATGTATTGTGGATACACATATAGAGTTTAGATTTTTATTTTTAATATATATTGCTACTGTTGTGCACCAGCTGTAGGGTTACACTTTGTCATTTCTATTTTTGTAATTTTAACACCAGAGGTCACATTGAGATTTACATCTCTTTTACAAGTGAGCACAGGCCAAGAAAGCAGCACACATATAGGAAAACGCACGTGATACAACACAAGTTAAAACAAGTGCAAAGTGCATAAAGATCTCCAAAGACCAGGCATAAAAACATGTGGAATTCGTGTTCAGCAGCCCTCCAATCTGGGATTTGAAATCATCAGGTCCTTCAGAAAAGTGTTCAAAGATGGGGCTGCAAAGCTAAAAGTACTCTTACCAGACTCAGTTCTTGTGCTGGGGACATTACAGTGCCTACAGGTTCAAGTTTTAATGTCATATGCACAAGTTCAGTGAAGTGCCTTTCTTGCAAGATCTAACAAAAAATGCAGTAATTGAAAAACTATGTAATACTAAAAATAACAGGGTAGAACAAAAAAGCACAAGATATAAAAATAAGAACACGATAAAATAAGTAAGCATACTATATACACATACTATATACATACAATATACACTATGTTCCAATCCCATATTTACAATGTGCAGGGAAACTGAATCGATAGAGGTAGATATGTATAGTGGTAAGGTGACTAGGCATCAGGATACACACTATCTGACCAAAAGTACGTGGACACCTGCTCTTCGAACATCTCATTCCAAAATCATGTGCATTAATATGGAGTTGCTCCCCCATTTGCTGCTATAACAGCCTCCACTCTTCTGGGAAGGCTTTCCACTAGATGTTGGAAGATTGCTACGGAGACTTGCTTCCATCCAGCCACAAGAGATTTAGTGAGGTCGGGCACTGATTTTGGGAGATTAGGCCTGGCTCGCAGTCCATTCCAATTCCGTTCCAATTCATCCCAAAGGTGTTCGATGGGGATGAGGTCAGCGCTCTTTGCAGGCCAGTCAAGTTATTCCACATTGATCTAGACAACCCATTTCTGTATGCTTTGTGCACAGGGCATTGCCATGCTGAAACAGGAAAGTGCCTTCCCCAAACTGTTGCCACAAAGTTGCAAGCACAGAATCATCTAGAATGTCATTGTAGGCTGTAGGGTTAAGATTTCCCTTCACCGGAACTAACGGGCCTAGCCCGACCATGAAAAACAGCCCCAGACCATTATTCCTCTTCCATCAAACTTTACAATTGGAACTATGCATTCGGGCAGGTTGCATTCTCCTGGCATCAACCAAATCCAGATTCATCCGCAGGACTGCCAGGTGATGAAGCGTGATTCATGCTGAAGCTTGGCATTGCGCATGGTGATCTTAGGCTTGTGTGTGGCTGTTCAGCCATGGAAACCATTTTCATGAAGCTCTCAATGAACAGTTATTGTGCTGACATTGCCAAGGAAAGGCGATTTGTAAACGCTACGCGCTTCAACACTCAGCGATCCCTTTCTGTGTGCTTGTGTGGCCTACCCCCTGTTTGCAAATGTACCCCCATTTTTTTTTAAGATATCTTATTTACAAGTATTCAGACCCTTTGCTATGAGACTCTAAATTGATCTCAGGTTCATCCTGTTTCCATTGATGATCCTTGATGTTTCAACAACTTGATTGGAGTCCACCAGTGGGGCCAGCATCTGGGGGACGCCTCTTCACTGTTGACATTGAGACTGGTGTTTTGCGGGAACTATTTAATGATGCTGCCAGGTGAGGAATTGTGAGGCATCTGCTTCTGAAACTAGACACTCTAATGTACTTGTCCTCTTGCTCAGTTGTGCACCGGTGTCTCCCAATCCTCTTTATATTCTGGTTAGAGCCCGTTTGCATTATCCTGTGAAGGGAGTAGTGCACAGCGTTGTACGAGATCTTCAGTTTCTTGGCAATTTCTTGCATGGAATATCCTTCATTTCTCAGAACAAGAATAGACTGACGAGATTCCGAAGAAAGGACTTTGTTTCTGGCCATTTTGAGCCTGTAATTGAACCCACAAATGCTGATGCTCCAGACGCTCAACTAGTCTAAAGAATGCCAGTTTTATTGCGTCTTTAATCAGAACAACAGTTTCAGTTGTGCTAACATAATTGCACAATCGTTTTCTAATGATCTAGCCTTTTAAAATGATAAACTTGGATTAGCTAACACAACGTGCCATTGAAACACAGGAGTGATGGTTGCTGATAACGGGCCTCTGTACGTCTATGTAGATATTCCATAAAGATATCTGCTGTTTCCAGCTACAATAGTAATTTACAACATTAACTTTTTATGGCTGGGGGGCAGTATTGAGTAGCTTGGATGAATAAGTTGCCCAAAGTAAATGGCCTGCTCCTCAGTCTCAGTTGCTAATATATGCATATTATTATTAGTATTGGATATAAAACACTTGAAAGTTTCTAAAACTGTTTGAATGATGTCTGTGAGTATAACAGAACTCATATGGCAGGCAAAATCCTGAGGAGAAATCAAAACAGGAAGTGAGAAATCTGAGCTTTGTATGTATTCACCAGAGTCCCCAATGAAATCCCCTTGAGATATTAAAGATGTTGCACTGCCTAGGGGTTCCACTAGATGTCAACAATCAATATACATTTTTATGAGACTTCTATGGTGTTGTGGGAGTGAATGATAGCAGAATCTATCAGGTGTCTGGCAGTCAGCCATTTTCTGATCATGCTTATTTCTCATGGTACCCATGAAGACACGAAGGAATACTCTGGTTGGAACTGTATTGAAGCTATATGTTAAAAACATCCTAATGATTGATTCTGTACTTAGTTTGAAATGTTTCTTCGACCTGTAATATAACCTTTTGAAGTTTTTGTCCGATGTAACGCTGACCAGAATGAGCGTTTGGATATGTATACCAAACGTGCTAACAAAAGAAGGTATTTGGACATAAATAACAGACATTATTGAACAACACAAACATTTATTGTGGACCTGGGATTCCTGGAGTGCTTTGTGATGTATATCATTAAAGGTAAGGAAATATTAATCATGTAATTACTTGTTTATGTTGACGCCATCATTGCGGCTATTGTGACGTTTACTTCTGAGCTCCGTCTCAGATTATTGCATGGGTTTCTTTTTCTGTGAAGTTTTTAAAAAAATCTGACACAGCGGTTGCATTAAGGAGAGGTATATCTATAATTCCATGTGTATAACTTGTATTATCATCTACATTTAAGATGAGTATTTCTGTTGAATGATGTGGCTATGCAAAATCACTGGATGTTTTTGAACTAGTGAATGTAATGCGACAATGTAAACTCATATTTTGATAAATATGAACATTATCAAACAAAACACACATGTATTGTGAAACATGAAGTCCTATGAGTGTCATCTGATGAAGATGATCAAAGGTTAGTGATTAATGTTATCTCTATTTGTGGTTTTTGTGACTCTGGCTGGAAAATCTTTTGCTGGAAAAAATGGCTGTGTTGCTGTTAAGCATATTTGAAATCGGACACTGTGGTGGGATTATCACCGCCTGCTACGGAAACTGCTCTGCCCACAACCGTAAGGCTCTCCAGAGGGTAGTGAGGTCTGCACAACGCATCACCAGGGGCAAACTACCTGCCCACCACGACACCTACACCACCTGATGTCACAGGAATACCATAAAGATCATCAAGGACAAAAACCACCCGAGCCACTGCCTGTTCACTCCGCTACCATCCAGAAGGCGAGGTCAGTACAGGTGCATCAAAGCAGGGACAGAGAGACAGCTTCTATCTCAAGGCCATCAGACTGTTAAACAGCCACTACTAACATTGAGTGGCTGCTGCCAACACACTGACTCCAGCCACTGTAATAATGGAAATTGATGGAAATTGATGGAAATTGATGGAAAAATATATCACTAGCCACTTTAAACAATGCTACTTAATAGAATGTTTACATACCCTACATTACTCATCTCATATGTATATGTATATACTGTATACTGTATACATACTGTATACTACTCTATATCATCTATTGCATCTTTATGTAATACATGTATCACTAGCCACTTTAAACTATGCCACTTTGTTTACATACCCTACATTACTCATCTCATATGTGTATAATGTACTCGATACCATCTACTGCATCTTGCCTATGCCGTTCTGTACCATCACTCATTCATATATCTTTATGTACATATCATTTATCCCTTTACACTTGTGTGTATAAGGTAGTAGTTGTGGAATTGTTAGGTTAGATTACTCGTTGGTTATTATTGCATTGTCGTAACTAGAAACACAATCATTTCGCTACTCTCGCATTAACATCTGCTAACCATGTGTATGTGACAAATACATTTGATTTGATGAACAACAAGATTAGCGTTAAAATGGTATGAGATACATGTATGTTTGAGGAATTTTAAGTATGAGATTTTTGATGTTTTGAAATTGGAGCCCTGCACTTTCACTGGCTGTTGTCATATCGCTCCCGTTAACGGGATTGCAGCCATAATGTCTACACTGTATTTCTGATCCATTTGATGTTATTTTAAAACATCATCCAAAAACAAGGACATTTCTAAGTGACCCCAAACTTCTGAACGGAAGTGCATGTATATTATTTTACTGCTCTAGGGATATAATTATTGTTTGGATAACCTTATTTACTGTTATGTATAGATTTTTGAAGTTCATTTCTTGAAGCCCTCGACCTGCTCCCGTCGATGTGGATGGGTGCATGATCCCCCCCCCCGTTTTACTATAGTCAACCCGTTTTACTATAGTCAACGATCAGGTCCTTGGTCTTACTGACGTTGAGGGGGAGGTTGTTGTTCCAGCCCCACACTGCCAGGTCCCTGACCTCCTCCCTGTAGGTCAGGCTTACCACCGTCGTGTGTTGATGATGGTGTTGGAGTCGTGCGTGGCCACGTAGTCGTTGGTGAACATAGAGTATAGGAGGGGGCCAATCAGACACCCCTATGACGCCCCCCATGCAAAACGTCAGTATAGAGGCAAAGTGGAGTTGCATTTCAACGGCTCAGACACGAGAGTCAGGGTCTACAGACAATCACGGACTACAAAGTGAAATCCAGCCACGTCTCAGACACCGACGTCTTGCTTTTGGACAAGCTAAACGCCTTCGCCCACTTTGAGGATAACACAGTTTCACCGACACAGCCTGCTACCAAGAACTTTGGGCTCCTTCTCCGTGGTCCAGACGGCATCCCTAGCCGCATTCTCAGAGCATGTGCAGACAAGCTGACTGGAGGGTTTATGGACATATTCAGTCTCTCCCTATCCCATACTGCCGTCCCCACTTGCTTCTTGATGTCCACCATTGTACCTGTATCCAAGAAAGAAAAGGTACCTGAATGAAATGACTATCTCCCCGTAGCACTCACTTCTGTCATCTTAAGTGCTTTGAGAGGCTAGTTAAGGATCATATCACCTCTACCTTACCTGACAACCTAGACCCACCTCAATTTGGTTACTGCCCCAATAGATCCATAGACGATGCAATTGCCATCGCACGGCACACTGCCCTATCCCATCTGGTGAAGGTTTGTTTTATTTTATTTTTTCACTTTTATTTAACCAGGTAGGCTAGTTGAGAACAAGTTCTCATTTGCAACTGCGACCTGACCAAGATAAAGAATAGCCATTCGACACATACAACAACACAGAGTTACACATGGAATAAACAAAACATTATTCAATAATAGAGTGGAAAAAAAGAAAACAAAAAGTCTATATACAGTGAGTTCAAATGAGTTAAGATAAGGGAGATAAGGCACAAAATAGGCCATGGTGATGAAGTAATTACAATATAGCAATTAAACACTGGAATGGTAGAAGTGCAGAAGTGCAAAAGATGAATGTGCAAGTAGAGATACTGGGGTGCAAAGGAGCAAGATAAATAAATAAATACAGTATGGGGATGAGGTAGATAGATGGGCTATGTACAGGTGCTAGTGAGGGAGATATGAGTCTCCAGCTTCAGTGATTTTTGCAGCAGAGAACTGGAAGGAAAGGCGACTAAAGGAGGAATTGGCTTTGGGGGTGACCGGTGAGATATACCTGCTGGAGCGCGTGCTATGGGTGGGTGCTGCTATGGTGACCAGTGAGCTGAGATAAGGTGGGGCTTTACCTAGCAGAGGCTTGTATATAACCTGTAGCCAGTGGGTTTGGCGACGAGTATGAGGCGAGGGGCAACCAACGAGAGCTTACTGGTTCGCATTGGTGGGTAGTGTATGGGGATTTGGTGACAAAACGGAAGACACTGTGATAGACTGCATCCAATTTGATGAGTAGAGTGTTGGAGGTTATTTTATAGATGACATCGCCGAAGTCGAGGATAGGTAGGATGGTCAGTTTTACGAGGGTATGTTTGGCAGCATGAGTGAAGGATGCTTTGCTGTGATATAGGAAGCCAATTCTATAATTAATTTTGGATTGGAGATGCTTAATGTGAGTCTGGAAGGAGAGTTTACAGTCTAACCAGACACCTAGGTATTTGTAGTAGTCCACGTATTCTAAGTCAGAGCCGTCCAGAGTAGTGATGCTGGACTGGCAGGCAGGTGCGGGCAGTGATCGATTGAATAGCATGCATTTAGTTTTACTTGCATTTAAGAGCAGTTGGTCACAGAGGGAGAGTTGTATGGCATTGAAGCTCGTCTGGAGGTTAGTTAACACAGTGGTGATTGACAGAGTCGAAATCCTTGGCTAGGTCGATGAATACGGTTGCACAGTAATGTCTCTTATCGATCGTGGTTATGATCATCAAATCAAATCAAATCAAATTTATTTATATAGCCCTTCGTACATCAGCTGATATCTCAAAGTGCTGTACAGAAACCCAGCCTAAAACCCCAAACAGCAAACAATGCAGGTGTAAAAGCACGGTGGCTAGGAAAAACTCCCTAGAAAGGCCAAAACCTAGGAAGAAACCTAGAGAGGAACCGGGCTATGTGGGGTGGCCAGTCCTCTTCTGGCTGTGCCGGGTAGAGATTATAACAGAACATGACCAAGATGTTCAAATGTTCATAAATGACCAGCATGGTCAAATAATAATAAGGCAGAAGAGTTGAAACTGGAGCAGCAGCACAGTCAGGTGGACTGGGGACAGCAAGGAGCCAGCATGTCAGGTAGTCCTGGGGCACGGTCCTAGGGCTCAGGTCCTCCGAGAGAGAGAAAGAAAGAGAGAATTAGAGAGAGCATATGTGGGGTGGCCAGTCCTCTTCTGGCTGTGCCGGGTGGAGATTATAACAGAACGTGGCCAAGATGTTCAAATGTTCATAAATGACCAGCATGGTTGAATAATAGTAAGGCAGAACAGTTGAAACTGGAGCAGGAGCATGGCCAGGTGGACTGGGGGGCTAGGGTCAGTTTGTTTATCTGGAGTACTTCTCCTGTCCTATTCGGTGTCCTGTGTAAATCTAAGTGTGCGTTCTCTAATTCTCTCCTCTCTCTTTCTTTCTCTCTCTCGGAGGACCTGAGCCCTAGAACCATGCCCCAGGATGATGTTGTTTAGGACCTTGAGCATGGCTGAGGTGAACCCATGACCAGCTCTGAAACCAGATTGCATAGCGGCGAAGGTACGTGGGATTCGAAATGGTCGGTAATCTGTTGATGTGCCTTTCGAAGACCTTAGAAAGACATGGTAGGATAGATATAGGTCTGTAGAAGTTTGGGTCTAGAGTGTCACCCCTTTTGAAGAGGGGTATGACCGCGGCAGCTTTCCCAATCTTTGGGAATCTCAGACGATACAAACGAGAGGTTCAACAGGCTATTAATAGGGGTTGCAACAATTTCGGCCGATCATTTTAGAAAGAGAGGGTCCAGATTATCTAGCCCGGGTGATTTGTAGGAGTCAAGATTTTGCAGCTCTTTCATAACATAAGCTATCTTGATTTGGGTGAAGGAGAAATGGTGGGGGCTTGGGTGGGTTGCTGTGAAGGGTGCTGGGCAGTTGACCGGGGTAGGGGTAGCCAGGTGTAAAAGCATGGCCAGCCGTAGAGAAATGCTTGCTGAAATTCTCAATTATAGTGGATTTATTGGTGGTAAGTGTTTCATAGCCTCAGTGCAGTGGGCAGCTGGGAAGAGTTTCTCTTATTCTCCATGGACTTTACAGTGTCCCAGAACTTTTTTGAGTTTGTACTACAGGATACACATTTCTGTTTGAAAAAGCTAGCCTTAGCTTTCCTAACTGTCTGAGTATATTTGTTCCTAACTTCCCTGAAAAGTTGCATATCACGGGGGCTATTCGATGCAAATGCAGAACGCCACAGGATGTTTTTGTGCTGGTCAAGGGCAGACAGGTCTGGTGTGAACCAAGAACTTTTTCTATTCCTAGTTTTTTTATTTTATTGAATGGGGCATGCTTATTTAAGATGGTGAGGAAGGCACTTTTAAAGAATAACCAGGCATGCTCTACTGACGAGATGAGGTCAATGTCATTCCAGGATACCCCGGCCAGGTCAATTAGAAAGGCCTCCTCTCAGAAGTGTTTTACGGAGCAATTGACAGTGATGAGGGATGGATGTTTGGTCACAGACCCATTATGGATGCAGGCAATGAGGCAGTGACTGCTGAGATCTTGATTGAAAACAGCAGAGGTGTATTTGGAGGGCGAGTTAGTTAGGATGATATCTATAAGGGTGCCCATGTTTACGGATTTGGGGTTGGACCTGGTAGGAATGAAACAACACCTCCACTTTGCTGATCCTCAACACATAGGCCCCACAAGGGTACATGTTCAGCCCTCTCTTGTACTACCTGTTTAACCATGACTGCATGGCCACGCACGCCTCCAACTCAATCATCAAGTTTGCAGATGACACAACAGTAGTAGGCCGGATTACCAACAATGACAAGACAACATACAGAGAGGAGGTGAGGGCCCAATGTCGACGAACCAAAGGAGCTGATCGTGGAAAGCAGAGGGAGCAGGCCCCTATCCATATCGATGGGACTGCAGTAGAGCAGGTGGAAAGCTTTGAGTTCGTCTGAGTACACATCACTGACAATCTGAAATGGTCCACCCACACAGATAGTGAGATCCACTAGGATTCTCTGCCTCTAACCCTATTACAGGGGCAGAGTCACTGGTTTTCTGGTGCTCTTTCATGCTGTCCCTAGGAGGGGTGCATCACTTGAGTGGGTTGAGTCACTGATGTGATCTTCCTGTCTGGGTTGGCGCCTCCCCTTGGGTTGTGCCGTGGTGGAGAACTTTGTGGGCTATACTCGGCCTTGTATCAGGATGGTAAGTTGGTGGTTGAATATATCCTTCTAGTGGTGTGGGGGCTGTGCTTTGGCAAAGTAGGTGGGCTGATATCCTTCCTGTTTGGCCCTGTCCGGGGGTATCATCGGATGGGGCCGCAGTGTCTCCTGACCCCTCCTGTCTCAGACTCCAGTATTTATGCTGCAGTAGTTTGTCTCAGGAGGCTAGGGTCAGTTTGTTATATCTGGAGTACTTCTCCTGTCTTATCCGGTGTCCTGTGGGAATTTAAGTATGCTCTCTCTAATTCTCTCTTTCTATCTTTCTTTCTCTCTCTCAGAGGACCTGAGCCGTAGGACCATGCCTCAGGACTACCTGGCATGATGACTCCTTTCTGTCCACAGTCCACCTGGCCGTGCTGCTGCTCCAGTTGCAACTGTTCAGCCTGTGACTATGGAATCCTGACCTGTTCACCGGACATGCTACCTGTCCCAGACCTATTATTTGACCATGCTGGTCATTTATGCACATTTGAACATCTTAGCCATGTTCTGTTATAATCTCCACCCAGCACAGCCAGAAGAGGACTGGCCACCCCACATAGCCTGGTTCCTCTCTAGGTTACTTCCTAGGTTTTGGCCTGTCTAGTCAGTTTTTCCTAGCCAACGTGCTTCAACAAAATGCATTGCTTGCTGTTTGGGGTTTTAGGCTGGGTTTCTGTACAGCACTTCACTTTGAGATATCAGCTGATGTACAAAAAACTATTTAAATACATTTGATTTGATTTGATAGTGTGGTGAACAAGGCACAACAGTGCCTCTTCAATCTCAGGAGACTTATAAAATTTGGCTTGGCACCTAAACCCCTCAAACTTTTTTAGAGATTCACAATTGAGAGCATCCTTTCGGGCTTACCACCTGGTACGGCAACTGCAGGGTTGTCCAGAGGGTGGGCGGTCTCCCGAACACATCACCGGGGGTCAACTACCTGCGCTCCAGGACACCTACAGCACCAGATGTCACAAAAAGGCCAAAAAGATCATCGAGGACAATAACCACCCTAGCCACTCCTTGTTCACCCCGCTATCATCCAGAAGGTGAGGTCAATACAGGTGCATCAAAGCTGGGACCGAGAGACTGGAAAACAGCTTCCATCTCAAGGCCATCAGACTGTTAAATAGTCATCAGTAGGCGTCTTCCACCCGGTTACGTAACCCTGCACCTTAGAGGCTGCTGCCCCATATACATAGAATTGAAATCACTGGCTACTTTAATAATGGAACATTAGTCACTTTAAAAAAAACATATTTTTGCTTTACTCATCTTATACATACAGTTGAAGTCGGAAGTTTACATACACCTTAGCCAAATACATTTAAACTCAGTTTTCAACTATTCCTGACATTTAATCCAAGTAAAAATGCCCTGTCTTAGGTCACTTAGGATCACCACTTTATTTTAAGAATGTGAAATGTCAGTATAAGAGTAGAGAGAATGACTGATTTCAGCTTTTATGTCTTTCATCACATTCCCAGTGGGTCAGAAGTTTATATACACTCAATTAGTATTTGGTAGCATTGCCTTTAAATTGTTTAACTTGGGTCAAACGTTTCAGGTAGCCTTCCCACAAATTTTCAACAGGATTTAGGTCAGGGCTTTGCGATGGCCACTCCAATACCTTGACTTTGTTGTCCTTAGGTCATTTTGCCACAACTTTGGAAGAATGCTTGGGGTTATTGTCCATTTGGAAGATCCATTAGCGACCAAGTTTTAACTTCCTGAAGGATGTTTTTAGATATTGCTTCAATATATCCACATACTTTTCCTGCCACTTGATGCCATCTATTTTGTGAAGTGTGCCAGTCCCTCTTGCAGCCAAACACCACCACAACATGATGCTGCCACCCCCGTGCTTCACGGTTGGGATGGTGTTCTTCGGCTTGCAAGCCTCCCCCTTTTGCCTCCAAACATAACGATTGTCATTATGGCCAAACAGTTCTATTTTTGATTCATCAGATCAGAGGACATTTCTCCAACAAGTACGATCTTTGTCCCCATGTGCAGTTGCAAACCATAGTCTGGCTTTTTTATGGTCATTTTGGAGCAGTGGCTTCTTCCTTGCTGAGCTGCCTTTCAGGTTATGTTGATATAGGACTCATTTTACTAATAATATAGATACTTCTGTACCGGTTTCCTCCAGCATGTTCACAAGGTCCTTTGCTGTTGTTTCAGTATTTATTTGCACTTTTCACAGTTCTTTAAAGAGGAATGGTCCAAAATTCCTCCTTACCATTGTGCAGGTCTGATCGGAAATACAGAAAATATTTGTTTGAGGTTATTGCTGCCAAAGGAGGGTCAAACAGTTATTAAATCCAAGGGTTCACATACTTTTCCCACCCTGCACTGTGAATGTTTACACGGTGTGTTCAATAAAGACATTAAAACATATAATTGTTTGTGTTATTAGTTTAAGCAGACTGCGTTTGTCTATTGTGACCTAGATAAAGATTAGCTCGAATTGTAGGACCAATTTATGCAGAAATCCAGGTATTTCCAAAGGGTTACATACTTTTTCTTGCCAATGTATGTGCCAAATACAATTTGATTTGAGGGACAGCATTGCGAAGATGATGTTGCCTACCCCCACCACCTGGGGTCAGACCATCAGGAAGTCCAGGATCCAGTTGCAGAGGCAGGTGTTCAGTCCCAGGATCCTAAGCTTGGTGAGGAGCTTGGAGGAGACAATGATGTTGAACACTGAGCTGTAGTTAATGAACAGCATTCTCACATAGGTATTCTTCTCATGTAAGTGGGTGAGGGCAGTGTGGAGTGCAATTGAGATTGCATCGTCTATGGATCTTCTGGGGCAGTTTGCAAATTGGAGTGGATCTAGTGTGTCTGGGATGATGGAGTTGATGTGTGCCATAAGCAGCCTCTCAAAGCACTTCCTGATTACAGATGTCAGTGCTACAGGGCTGTAGTCATTGTGTCATGAAGGCTTAGAGTTCTTTGGAACAGGAATGATGGAGGTCATCTTAAAACGTGGATAGAAAGTCTACACACCCTTGAACCTTTTTCAAATTTTGTTGAGTTACAAAGTGGGATTGAAATAGATTTAATTGTAACTTTGTGTCATTGACCTGCATAATGTCAAAGAGAAAATAACATTTTACACATTTTTACAATTCATAAAATTTGGCTTGATAGGTGATATGGACACACTGTGTGTGAAATACTAGGGGTTGACAATGACTACTGTGATAGAAATATTACATATTTACTTGATTTGTTTGATATTAATAGTTAATGATTATATACTTAACAAATAGTAGGACATTTATGTTCTGTTTAATTCTGTGTTTCTGTAAAGTGGTGGTTTCCACTCTAGCTTCCTGCAGTTAGTCTGGTCATATGGTCAAGGAAAATTGGGTTTTGCTAGAGATAGCTTGAGCTGACAATGACTTGGTGATAAAAACCTAAAGACGCCATTCAATAGACAATATGTGGTGTGTGTGACCTGAGATAGAGATAGCCTGGAAGAGTTTAGAACAATCCCTCATTGTCTCATCTTCCTGGAATCTTGGAAACTAAGCCGGGTTGGGGGTTAAACAACAGCCCCGTGCAGATGACGACAGGATATGAACCTAAAGTTGCTTATGGTGACCCAATCTATATGGTAGGGGTGGAACCAGCCATGACTAAGCCTTCTTGGTATCAGCTATATAAGAAACAGCATGGTCTGTAAAGGCTAGGCTGCTTGGTGTGACTAGTCTCATTATTGCAATAAATAATCGATATTGAAAAAAGATTGATTGTACTTGAATAGAATATTCCACCACACTACCCTTTCCTCTGTCCCCCATACATACATCTGTAATGTCCCTCAGTCAAGTACTGTATTTGAAGGAGCTTTTAGAAGGGCATTGATTGGTAGATGGGTAACAATAACAAATCAGACATTTAATATATATTTAAGCAAGGTTACGTGTATAAGTACGCTGTGGATGATCTATTAAACCACCCAGACACATCAAAGATGATGTCCTCCTGAACTGAGCTGTATAACTTGAAGGAAAGAGCTTAGGGATGTCACCATGAAGCCATTGGTTATTTTAAAACAGCTACAGAGTTCAATGGCTGTGATGAGATACAATTGAGGATGGATCCACCATAATGACCTAAACAACAGAGTGAAAAGAAGAATAGTTAAGAATAAATAGAATAGAATAGAATACAGAATAGAAAAAAATAAAAAACATGCATATGTATGCAACAAGGCACCAAAGTAATACTCGAAAAAACACGGCAAAGGAATACAATTTTTGGCCTAGATACAAAGCCTTATGTTTGGGGAAAATCCATCACATCACAGAGTAACTTCCTCCTTATTTTCAAGCATGTAGGTGGCTGCATCATGCTATGGGTTTGCTTGACATCGGCAAAGACTGTGGAGTATTTCAGGATGAAAAGAAACAAAATCCTAGAGTAAAACCTGCTTAACTTTTTATGGCTGCAGGGACAGTATTGAGTGCCCATTGTAAATGGCCAGGTCCTCAGTCTCAGTTGCTAATATATGCATATTATTATTAGTATTATATAGAAAACACTCTAAAGTTTCCAAAACTGTCAAAATATTGTCTGTGAGTATAACAAAAAACAGGAAGTGACTTCAATTTTGAAAACTCCATGTTCCATAGCCTCCCTTTGCTGGATTTAAAGGGATATGAACCAGATTAATTTTCCAATCGCTTCCTCAAGGTGTCACCAGTCTTCAGACATAGTTTCAGGCTTTTATTTTGAAAAATGAGCCAGAACGATAACATCGCGTCAAGTGGTCACATGAGTTTTGCTCAAGCAGCAGACTTCGGATAGGTAGTGCTTTTCCCTCTCCTACTGTGAAAGACATTTGCGGTTGATATATTATTGATTATATATTTTAAAAACAACTTGAGGATTGCATTATAAAAAACGTTTGACATGTTTTTGTGGACATTATGTAAACTATTTGGAATTTTCGTCTGCGCTGTCATGACCGCTCTTTCCTGTGGATTTCTGAACATAACGCGGCAAACAAATGGAGGTATTTTGGATCTAAAAATAATCTTTATGGAACAAAAGGAACATTTGTTGTGTAACTGGGAGTCTCGTGAGTGAAAACATCCAAAGACCATCAAAGATAAACGATTAATTTGATTGCTTTTCTGATTTTCGTGACCAAGCTACCTAATGCTAAGTGTACTTAATGGTTTATCGTGCAATCGATACATCTACATAAACGCTTGGATTGCTTTTGCTGTAAAGCATAATTTCAAAATCTGACATGACAGGTGAATTAATAAAAGGCTAATCTGTGTTTTCCTATATTGCACTTGTGATTTCATGAATATAAATATTTTTTGTAATATTTATTGAATGTAGCACTATGCTATTCAGCGATTGTTGATGACACTTATCCCGTTAGTGGGATTGCAGCCATAACAAGTTAAGCCTTTCTTTACACCAGACACTGGTAAAGTAATTCCCCTTTCATCGGGACAATAACCTACAACACAAAGCCAAACACAAAGGTGTTTCTAACATGTATTGACTCAGAGGGGTGAATACTTATCTAATGAAGGTATATTAGTGTTTTATTTTTCCTAAATCTTAAAAAATGTTAGAATTTTTCTACCACTTTGACAGAGTTTTTGTGTAGATCGTTGTCAGAATTCCAAGAGGATGTAGACCTATGGGCATGGTATATAAAACACAGTTTTGAGATCTCAGACGGTAACGTCCATACATTTGGTATAATCATTTGATTTGATTTATTAGGATCCCCATTAACCGAAGCCAATGGATACAGCTAGTCTTCCTTGGGTCCAACACATATCGAAAAATACATAAGACTTTACAATTTACATATATTTAAAAACATTATGTAGTGTGTGTGTGTGTGTGTGTGTATCTATCAGTTACACATACATGTAAGTACATACAAGTAGGTCACATGTCGGAGAGGCGTTGTGCCGTGAGGTGTTGCTTTGTTTGTTTTTTGAAAACAGGTTTGCTGTTCACTTGCACTATATAAGATGGAAGAGTCCCTTATAGTCTCTTATGGTCAATCTTCAAATGATATGCCTACAAATACGTCACAGTGCTGTCGACACCTTGGGGAAGCGACAGAAAGCCTAAGCTCATTCGTGGCCCATTCACAGTCATATAAGGAGTCATTGGCATGAAGCGGTTTCAAAAAATGCAGCACTTCCTGATTGGATTTTTATCTGAGTGTTTTCTGTAACATCAGTTCTGTGGCACTCACAGACAATATCTTTGCAGTTTTGGAAACAGCAGAGTGTTTTCTTTCCAAAGCTGTCAATTATATGCATAGTTGAGCATATTTTTGTGACAAAATATCTTGTTTAAAACGGGAACGTTTTTCATCCAAAAATTAAAATAGTGCCCCCTATATCCAAGAAGTTTAATCATCCTGTCATCTCAGATGTTCAAAATATGCTTTACAGCCAAAGCTAGACAAGCATTTGTGTAAGTTTATTGATAGTCTAGCATAGCATTTTGTCCAGCTAGCAGCAGGTAACTTGGTCACGGAAATCAGAAAAGCAATCAAATTAAATTGTTTACCTTTGATAAGCTTCGGATGTTTTCACTCACGAGACTCCCAGTTAGATAGCAAATGTTCCTTTTTTCCCAAAATATTATTTTTGTAGATGAAATAGCTCCGTTTGTTCTTCACGTTTGGCTGAGAAATCAACCGGAAATTGCGGTCACTACAA
Organism: Oncorhynchus gorbuscha; assembly: GCF_021184085.1. NCBI lineage: Eukaryota > Metazoa > Chordata > Actinopteri > Salmoniformes > Salmonidae > Oncorhynchus > Oncorhynchus gorbuscha. The sequence goes on from NC_060188.1 coordinate 74,398,809, forward strand.
CGCCGAAAATATTCCGAATTAGCTTCATAATAGGTGTTTTTCAAATATCTATTAGATAATATATCAAACGGGACTGGTGGCTTCTTAGTAGGAGAGAGAAACAATGGCCGCATTTGTCCTTTACGCACCAAACACTATGAGAGACTTCAGCTGACCACTGACGCTATGTTGACATTCAGGCTCATTTTTCAAAATAAAAGCCTGAAACTATGTATTGTGACACTAGACACATTAGGGAGGCCATAGAAAAAGTAATATGGTTGATTCACTGCTCAATAGGGATGCATAGGAACGCAGAGCCTTCTAAATAAGAGTCCCTTCCTATTTGGATTTAGCTGGGTTCTAGAACATAGGGAATGATCTATACCAAATATAATGCTCTTTAGATAGATTTAGAGATGTTTGGGACCCGTTTATTACTGGCCACCCATTCCAAAACAGACTGCAACTCTTTGTTAAGGGTTTCAGTGACTTCATTAGATGTGGTTGCTGATGCATATATGGGTGAATCATCAGCGTACATGGACACACATGCTTTGTTTAATGCCAGTGGCAGGTCATTGGTAAAAATAGAAAGAGTAGAGGGCCTAGAGAGCTGCCCTGCGGTACACCACACTTTACATGTTTGACATTAGAGAAGCTTCCATTAAACCTATTGAGGATAGGGAGATGCTAGCGTCTCAACTGGCCAATTGCCTGGGGAAATGCAGAGCGCCAGATTCAAATAAAATGCTATAAAATTCAAACTTTCATTAAATCACCCATATAAGATACTCAATTAAAGCTACACTCGTTGTGAATCCTGCCAACATGTCAGATTTTTAAAATGCTTTTCGCCGAAAGCATAAGAAGCTATTATCTGATAGCATGCACCCATCTGAACCAGTAGTAAACAAAAGAGCTAGAGTAGCAGGCGCTACACAAAACGCTGAAATAAAATATAAAATATGCATTACCTTTGACGAGCTATTGGTCCTTTTTCTTCTCGATTAATTCCGTCCATGTATACCCAAAATGTCCATTTATAAAACATGTTTGATCCAGAAAAAAACAGCTTACAAAAACACAACGTCACTACAAAACATTTCAAAAGTTGCCTATAAACTTTGCCAAAATATTTCAAACTACTTTTGTAATACAACTTTAGGTATTTTCAAACGTTAATAATCGATCAAATTGTAGACGGGGCAATCTGTATTCAATAAAGCAAGTATACAAACCATGCTCCTTTTTTCATCTTGCGCAATCGTGTAACCTTGTTCCAGGATGTGCTTCTTCTTCGTTGCACAAATTATTAACCTCAACCAAATTCCAAAGACTGGTGACATCCAGTGGAAGTCGTAGGAACTGTAAAATGGTCCGTATCAAATATCCCTTGGCAAAGACAACTGAGGAAACGGTCAGAGGCAAAAAGAAAAACAAATCTGAACAGTTAGTCCTCGGGGTTTTGCCTGCTACATAAGTTCTGTTATAGTCACAGACATGATTGAAAGTTTTAGAAACTTCAGAGTGTTTTCTATCCACACCTATCATATCATATTTTCCTGGCAAGAGTAGCAGGAAGTTGAAATTGGGCACGCTATTTATCCAAAAGTGAAAATGCTGCCCCCTATACCTTAACAGGCGATACCCTTTGAGTTTTATTAGATAGATAGCTCCGAATCCACGATATGGCAGAGGTTGAAAAGCCATAACACATGTTTTCTCAACAACAGGTTATAGTCATTAATATCAAAAGCTGCACTGAAATCTGACAGTACAGCTCCCACAATCTTCTTATTATCAATTTCTTTCAACCAATCATCAGACAATTAATTTGTTTACAGAGAAATAGGGTTTTATTTGGTCAAACACAATTTTTGTCCAACAGTTTGCTAATAGCTGGCAGCAAGCTGATAGGTCTGCTGTTTGAACCAGTAAAGTCCGCTTTAACCCTCTTGGGTAGTGGAATGACTTTGGCTTCCGTCCAGCCCTGAGGACAAAGACTGTCCTTTAGGCTCGTATATGAAAGACAGATGGAAAGCTACTGAGGATGGTAGCTTACTCTATAGCCACTCCTATGAGTGGCAGATAGCCTAGCTTTTAAGAGCATTGAGATCGTAACCGAAAGGTTTCTGGCTTGATTCCCTGAGCAGACTTTGTGGAAAAGCTGTAATGTGCCCTTGAACAAGGCATGTAACCCCAGTTGCTCTGGATAAGAGAATCTGCTATATGACAATCTTGTGAATGTTTGTCATTGATCGATAACAATTATTTTTCCACCTCTACCACACCAACTTTACAAAATGCAAACTTACAGTGCTTTTCTTTATGCACCAGGACGTTGGCTCACTGTTCCTTGTTGGCATTTCCTGTCTAAATTTGCCCACTTTGCCAATGAAGTAATCATTAAAATAATTGGCAACATCAAACTATAATGGCGCCGAAGGAGATGGCTGCCATTTTACGATCCCGTAACCAATTGTTATATTGTGTATATTTTTTGTTTGTTTGGTTTGACACCTTTCAACACCCCTCATTATCACATCTATGCACGCAACCACTCACTTACACTGCAGATTAGTGACTACACACAACATTGTTAATTGTCTTAGGTTACTTCAGTCAATACATATATTTTTGATATTCCTCATCTCCATGTTGTCTCCCCTCCCTTTTTGTTACCGACTTCGAGCTGGACAAAGGAGATATTCATTAAGTACCAATGCATATTTTCAACTGGTTCTATGACCGAAATATGGTTCCTTTCCTTCACTTGTTTGATGTTCCCAGACTCTATGTTTAACAAAGGCTATTCAAGAGTCCTTCAGTAGAGTCAGAGAGAGAGAGGAAGGGAGAAAGGTATTTATGGGGGGGTCATAAACCTTACCCACAGGCCAACGTGACAGGAGTGATAGGCAGGATAGGAACTCTGTAGGTAAAACAAATGTATGTTCATTCTGCATGTGTTCCCTAATAACTATTCAATAAATTACACATCAAAACAGGGCTTCATCAGAAAATACAACTGTACATCTGGTAATACCATTGCTGCTAGGGCTGTGTTGGTCAGGAAATTATGTCAGTCGGTTACTGTCATGCAAAATTATCATTATTTTTTAAAAGCACATTCAAGTTGCATACAAGCCGCTGATGTGTGCCTTTGGAATATCTACACTGATCAAAAATATAAACGCAACATACAACAAAGATTTTAATGAGTTACAGTTCATATAAGGAAATCAGTCAATTTAAATAAATTCGTTAGGCCTGAATCTATGGAGGGGCGTGGATCAGAAAATCAGTTAGTATCTGGTGTAACCACCATCTGAATCAGGCAGCACAACATCTCCTTCACAGAGAGTTGATCAGGCTGTTGATAGTGGCCTCTGGAATGTTGTCCCACTCCTCTTCAATGGCTGTTTTAAAGCTGCTGGATATTGGCGGGAATTGGAACACACTGTCATATATGTCCAATAGGCCTCAGGATTTTGTCACGGTATCTCTTTGCATTCATATTGTCATTGATAAAATGCAATTGTGTTCTTTGTCTTTTGCTTATTCCTGCCCATACCATAACCCCACCGCCACCATGTGGCACTCTCTTTACAATGTTGACATCAACGAACCGCTCACCAGCACAATGCCATGCACCGGGATACATGCGTGAAGAGCACACTATTCCAGCATGCCAGCGGCCATCGGAGGTGCATTTTTGCCACTGTATTCGGTTACTGCCAAATTCTCTAAAACAGGCAGCTTATGGTAAAGAAAGGAACATTACATTCTCTGGCAACAGCTCTGGTCGACATTTCTGCAGTCAGCATGCCAATTGCACACCATTCTGTATACATCTGGCCCTTCTTTGAACACTTTGTTAACTAACCTCCAAACGAGCTTCAATGGCTTACAACACTCCTTCTGTGGCCTCCAACTGCTCTTCAACGCTAGTAATACCAAATACATGCTTTTCAACCGTTCGCTGCCCGCACCCGACCGCCCGACCAACATCACTACTCTGGACGGTTCTGACCTAGAATATGTGGACAACTACAACTACCTACATGTCTGGCTAGACTGTAAACTCTCCTTCCAGACTCATACCAAACATCTCCAATCCAAAATCAAATCTAGAATTGTCTTTCTATTTCACACAAAGCCTCCTTCACTCACATCACCAAACTTACCCTCGTAAAACTAACTATCCTACCGATTTCACATGATATCGACCTGCGTTCCATGGCTTTTCTACTCACAAAGGAATTCTCCGGTTGGAACTTAACCTCTTGAACCTCTGGGGGCAGTATTTCATTTTTGGATGAAAAACGTTCCCGTTTTAAACAAGATATTTTGTCACGAAAAGATGCTCGACTATGCATATAATTGACAGCTTTGGAAACAAAACACTCTGACGTTTCCAAAACTGAAAAGATATTGTCTGTGAGTGCCACAGAACTAATGCTACAGGCGAAACCAAGATGACATTTCATACAGGAAGTGAGCCAGATTTTGGAGGCGCTGTGTTCCAATGTCTCCTTATATGGCTGTGAATGCGCAAGGAATGAGCCTACACCTTCTGTCGTTCCCCCAAGGTGTTTGCAGCCTTGTGACGTATTTGTAGGCATATCATTGGAAAATTGACCATAAGAGACTACATTTACCAGGTGTCCGCTCGGTGTCCTCCGTCGAAACTATTGCGTAATCTCCAGGTGTGTGCATTTTTCCATTTTGAACAGAGGAGAAACCAAACTGCAACGAGTGATTTATCATTGAATAGATATGTGAAAAACACCTTGAGGATTGATTCTAAACAACGTTTGCCATGTTTCTGTCGATATTATGGACTTAATTTAGAAAAAAGTTTGCATTGTAATGACTGAATCTTCGGGGGGTTTTCTTAGCCAAACGTGATGAACAAAACGGAGCGATTTCTCCTACACAAATAATATTTTTGGAAAAACTGAACATTTGCTATCTAACTGAGAGTCTCCTCATTGAAAACATCCAAAGTTCTTCAAAGGTAAATTATTTTATTTGAATGCTTTTCTTGTTTTTGTGAAAATGTTGCCTGCTGAATGCTAGGCTTAATCCTATGCTAGCTATCAATACTCTTACAGAAATGCTTGTGTAGCTATGGTTGAAAAGTATTTTTTGAAAATCTGAGATGACAGTGTTGTTAAAACCTCTTGATACTAGCCATCCCGGATCCGGGATTGTGAATACAGCCTCAAGCTCATTACCATAACGCAACGTTAACTATTCATGAAAATCGCAAATGAAATTAAATAAATATGCTAGCTCTCTAGCTTAGCCTTTTGTTAACAACACTGTCATCTCAGATTTTCAAAATATGCTTTTCAACAATAGCAAAACAAGCATTTGTGTAACAGTATTGATAGCTAGCGTAGCATTTAGCGTTAGCATTCAGCGGGCAACATTTTCACAAAAACAAGAAAAGCATTCAAATAAAATAATTTACCTTTGAAGAACTTCGAATGTTTTCAATGAGGAGACTCAGTTAGATAGCAAATGTTCAGTTTGTCCAAAAATACTCTTTGTATAGGAGAAATCGCTCCGTTTGGTACATCACGTTTGGCTACCAAAAAACCCAGAAAATTCAGTCATCAAAACGCCTAACTTTTTTCCAAATTAACTCCATAATCTCGACTGAAACATGGCAAACGTTGTTTAGAATCAATCCTCAAGGTGTTTTTCCACATATCTCTTCAATGATATATCGTTCGTGGAAGTGTGCTTTCTCCTCTGAATCCCATGGGAAAATGCCTGCAGCTGAAGATTACGCACCAATTTAGACAAAGGACACCGGGCGGACACCTGGTAAATGTAGTCTCTTATGGCCAATCTTCCAATGATATGGCTACAAATACGTCACAATGCTGCAGACACCTTGGGCAAACGGCAGAAAGCGTAGGCTCATTCAGGGCACATTCACAGCCATATAAGGAGACAATGGAAAACAGAGCCTCAAAAATTCTGCTCATTTCCTGTTTGAAGTTTCATCTTGGTTTCGCCTGTAGCATCAGTTCTGTGGCACTCACAGATAATATCTTTGCAGTTTTGGAAACGTCAGAGTGTCTTCTTTCCAAAGCTGTCTATTATATGCATAGTCAAGCATCTTTTTGTGACAAAATATTGCGCTTAAAACGGGTATGTTTTTTTTTATCCAATAATGAAATAGCGCCCCATAGGTTCAAGAGGCTAAGCTTGTGAGCCAATATATTTATTTAATTTCATTTGCGATTTTCATGAATAGTTAACGTTGTGTTATGGTAATGAGCTTGAGGCTATAATTACGCTCCCGGATACGGGATTGCTCGTCGCAACAGGTTAATTGAAGATTTATGATGAAAAATTCCTATAGATCGATTCTATACTTAGTTTGAAATGTTTCTAAGACCTGTAATATAACTTTTTGAAGTTTTTGTTCCGATTTTCAACCCAGCCCCTATTGACTTCACAGTGGGATATGGATGGGCTTCCACTAGGGCTTCCATTAGATTCCACTAGATGTCAAATCCAAATCTGAGGTTGGTCGATTTTCAACCCAGCCCCTATCGAATTCACAGTGGGATATGGATGGGCTTCCACTAGGGCTTCCACTAGGGCTTCCACTAGGGCTTCCACTAGATGTCAACCGTCTTTAGAAACTTGAATGAGGCTTCTACTGTGTTGTGGGGCTGAATGGTTAATGGCAGAGAGCCATTTCCTGGTCACGCACATTTCACATGATATCGACCTGCATTCCATGGCTTTTCTACTCACAAAGGAATTCTCCGGTTGGAACTTAATTGAAGATTTATGATGAAAAAATTCCTAAAGATCGATTCTATACTTAGTTTGAAATGTTTATAAGACCTGTAATATTACTTTTTAAAGTTTTTGTTCCGAAGTTATGCGGGACCTGCACGAGCATTTGGATTTGTATACCTAAACCCTAACAAAAGTAGTTACTTGGACATAAATAAATGACATTATCGAATAAATCAAGCATTTTTTGTGGAACTAGGATTCCTGGGAGTGCATTCTGATGAAGATAATCAAAGGTAAGGGAATATTTATAATGTTATTTCTGGTTTCTCTTGACTCCAACATGGCCGATAATTTTATTACTTTTTCTGAGCACCGTCTCAGATTATTGCATGGCTTGCTTTTTCCATAAAGTTTTTTTTAAATCTGACACAGCGGTTGTAACGCGCCAATGTAAACTCAGATTTCTTGATATAAATATGAACTTTATCAAACAAAACATACATGTATTGTGTAACATGAAGTCATATAAGTGTCATCTGATGAAGATCATCAAAGTTTAGTGATTCATTTTATCTCTATTTGTGCTTTTTGTAACTCCTCTCTTTGGCTGGAAAAATGGCTGTGTTTTTCTGTGGCTTGGTGGTGACCAAACATAATCGTTTGTGGTGCTTTTGATGTAAAGACTATTTGAAATTGGACACTTGGTTGGATAAACAACAAGATTACCTTTAAAACATGTATGTTTGAGGAATTTTAATTATGATATTTCTGTTGTTTTGAATTTGGCACCCTGTACTTTCACTGGCTGTTGTCATATCGATCCCATTAACGGGATTGCAGCCCTAAGAAGTTTTAAGGAACATCGCAAAAAAAAGTGTGTGCTCTGTGCCTCTGCTGCAAACATTGTTTTTTCATCAAGTGATCATACACTACTCCAAAAAATAAAGGGAACACTAAAATAACACATCTGAATGGAATATTCTTATTAAATACTTTTTTATTTACAAGGTTGAATGCGTTGACAACAAAATCACACAAAAATTATCAATGGAAATCAAATTTATCAAACCATGGAGGTCTGGATTTGGAGTCACACTCAAAATTAAAGTGGAAAACCACACTACAGGCTGATCCAACTTTGATGTAATGTCCTTAAAACAAGTCAAAATGAGGCTCAGTAGTGTGCGTGGCCTCCACGTGCCTGTATGACCTCCCTACAACTCCTGGGCATGCTCCTGATGAGGTGGCGGATGGTCTCCTGAGGGATCTCCTCCCAGACGTGGACTAAAGCATACGCCAACTCCTGGACAGTCTGTGGTGCAACGTGGCGTTGGTGGATGGAGCGAGACATGATGTCCCAGATGTGCTCAATTGGATTCAGGTCTGGGGAACGGGCGGGCCAGTCCATAGCATCAATGCCTTCCTCTTGCAGGAACTGCTGACACACTCCAGGCACATGAGGTCTAGCATTGTCTTGCATTAGGAGGAACCCAGGGCCAACCGCACCAGCATATGGTCTCACAAGGGGTCTGATGCCAAATGCCAAACGTCCTGCACGGTGTTGGGCTGTAAGCACAGCCCCCACCTGTGGACGTCGGGCCCTCATACCACCCTCATGGAGTCTGTTTCTGACCATTTGAGCAGACACATGCACATTTGTGGCCTGCTGGAGGTCATTTTGCAGGGCTCTGGCAGTGCTCCTCCTGCTACTCCTTGCACAAAGGCAGAGGTAGCGGTCCTGCTGCTGGGTTGTTGCCCTCCTACGGCCTCCTCCACGTCTCCTGATGTACTGGCCTGTCTCCTGGTAGTGCCTCCATGCTCTGGACACTACGCTGACAGACACAGCAAACCTTCTTGCCACAACTCACATTAATGTGCCATCCTGGATGAGCTGCACTACCTGAGCCACTTGTGTGGGTTGTAGACTCCGTCTCATGCTACCACTAGGGTGAAAGCACCGCCAGCATTCAAAAGTGACCAAAACATCAGCCAGGAAGCAGAGGAACTGAGAAGTGGTCTGTGGTCACCACCTGCAGAACCACTCCTTTATTGGGAGTGTCTTGCTAATTGCCTATCATTTCCATCTGTTGTCTATTCCATTTGCACAACAGCATGTGACATTTATTGTCAATCAGTGTTGCTTCCTAAGTGGACAGTTTGATTTCACAGTGTGATTGACTTGGAGTTAGATTGTGTTGTTTAAGTGTTCCCTTTATTTTTTGAGCAGTGTATTTTCATCTATCAGACTATTCTGAATTGAATCTTGTCTTTACTAATACCAGATTTTTTGGAGGATTTAGAATGGCCCCCAGGGGCAGGGGAATAAAGACGTAATCTGCATGCTCTCGTATAGCCACTGTTTGAGGAGCATGCAGATTCTCGTTTCATGACAGGTGATATGCCGCCCAAACTCTGCATGCCATGGGCTCTCCAACCCTGTTCCTGCAGCTACCCAGTGGTTAATGTGGGAAATCAATTGAAATCAGTTTGTGAACATCAATAGTAACAGGCTTGATCGAATCCCTGAGCTGACAAGGTAAAAATCTGTTGTTCTGCCCCTGAGCAAGGCAGTTAACCCACTGTTCCCCGGGCGCCGATGACGGGAATGTCATTTAAGCCAGTCCCTCTCTCTGTGCACTTGAGAATGGAGTTAAGGAGAGAGAGAGAAGTTGGAAACGCACGGCGGTGAGATATGTTGCTAAAGCTAATGTCAGCCTATTAATAATGAAAATATAAAAAATGCCCAATTACTCGACAATTCAAAATCAAATTCACTGTAATTGTAGGCTAACTCCGTAAGCCGCTCTGCACAATCAATGAACCAACAGCATCGCCTAGGCCCTTACTTCTCTCCCAGACTCATGGATAGTAAGTTTGGCACATGGCATAAGATAACCAGTCCATCCAGTATGCATAATAACACAGGCCACACTCAAAGGTGAATACTACAATTAGTTTAACTTTAGAGTATACTAGACCAATTATGTACCAAAGACATCTTACATTTTTGTTTTAAAAAAACGTATACCATGCGCAATATGCGATAGGCTATGCATTGCACAATAATTATTTTAATTCCGTTTTTTTCGGGCTTTGGCTCATATATAAGCCTATGTGTATGCATAAGTTCTAATATGCATATTGGTGTTTTGAATTAATCATCACCTTAGAAAGTGCTGTCCATTTCATTGTGTAAGGCTTTGAAACAACATCCACAATGACCATGCTTTCCCCTCAGTTTCAACCTGTTGTTGAACTTCTTTCTTCAAATTGATCAATTACAGTGAGGTCGGCTTTAAAAGCGCAATACTGTTTTGATGATTAGTGTTTGACGTGATTTTCGATCTCATTTGTATTGATGTCAGAGTGGTTAGAGGGACAATAGAGCCCCGAGTACCATGCAATTAGCCACTTGATTTTCATTAGTGAGATGGATACTACCAACACATGTCCAGAGTGCAGAAGAGATTACCATGACTCAACCATAAAATTAATACATAACTGACGAGCTGACAAGTGATGGACACACGTGGACACACATACACATATGTACCCACTCACGCACATCCACACCTCTCATTCAATGCTGCTCACTGTTAATTTCACACTGATCAATGAACTGATCAAACAGTGTTTCCTCAGAGACCCTGATCCTCTCAATCACACAAATTCATGATTATTACAAAAAGTATCAGTTCCCCTCCCTCTTACCTGCATACACAGATACATACACACACTGCCCCCTCCCTCATGGTTAATACATCAAACAGCATTAGCTTTCTGGATTCCGGAAGCTTAGACAGACATGGTTCTGACAGCGCATGATCCCCAGCGCTGCTGCCTCCCCCTCCAGCCTTTCCAGCCTCTTTATTATCTATGAAGTATGTACAGGCGGGGGTTACAGAACACACTGACAAACTAGATTCATTTATGTATTACCTTTGCTTTTGTAAGCTTGTATAATGTCATGTTAGAAAAGCAAACCTTACAACATAACAGGGCTTTGTAGACTCCAGAGACATAACAATCAATAAACACATGCATTGATTGACACCTCCTTATTGTAGTAATACTACATCCCATCTGCATGGTGGTTATTTATATGTCCTTTATGAATAGCCTACCTTCTGCTAGTGGTATACAGTGGTGCAAAATAGTATTTAGTCAGCCACCAATTGTGCAAGTTCTCCCACTTAAAAATATGAGAGAGGCCTGTAATTTTCATCATAGGTACACTTCAACTATGACAGACAAAATGAGAAAAGAAATCCAGAAAATCACATTGTAGGATTTTTTATTAATTTATTTGCAAATTATGGTGGAAAATAAGTATTTGGTCAATAACAAAAGTTTATCTCAATACTTTGTTATATACCCTTTGTTGGCAATGACAGAGGTCAAATGTTTTCTGTAAGTCTTCACAAGGTTTTAACACACTGTTACTGGTATTTTGGCCAATTCCTCCTTGCAGATCTCCTCTAGAGCAGTGATGTTTTGGGGCTGTTGCTGGGCAACACAGACTTTCAACTCGCTCCAAAGATTGTCTATGGGTTTGAGATCTGAAGACTGGCTAGGCCTCTCCAGGACCTTGAAATGCTTCTTACGAAGCCACTCCTTCATTGCCCGGGCGTTGTGTTTGGGATCATTGTCATGCTGAAAGACCCAGCCACGTTTCATCTTCAATGGGCTTGCTGATGGAAGGAGGTTTTCACTCAAAATCTCACGATACATGGCCCCATTCATTCTTTCCTTTACACGGATCAGTCATCCTGGTCCCTTTGCACAAAAGCAGCCCCAAAGCATGATGTTCCCACCCCCATGCTTCACAGTAGCTATGGTGTTCTGCATTCTTTGTCCTCTAAACACGACGAGTTGAGTTTTTACCAAAAAGTTATATTTTGGTTTCATCTGTGTCAGGATTTGGCCAGGGTTGTTCCGGTTTATGGTCACTAGATGCCCCCATTGTGCCTTTTGACCTTTTGTTTTCCCTTGATCCCCATTATTATTTGCACCTGTGCCTCGTTTCCCCTGATTGTATTTAAACTCTTTATTTTCCTCAGTTCTTTGCTCTGTGTTTGTATGTTAGCACCCAGCCCTAGTACTCTGTGAACTCTTGTTGATCCCGGTGGACTCTCTTGTGGAATTCTGTTTTTTGTTCTTGTTTGTTTGTTTTTGAGTATCTTTTGAGGCTTTTTGTGCTTTACCTTCCACCTTGTGGATTTACCTTTTTGTCTTGGAGGATTACCTTTGTTCTTGTGGAATTCCTTTTGAGGTTGTGGAGTTACATGTTTTCCTGAAGAACTTCACTTTTTACTTCATTAAACTCACCGTCTCAAGTACTGCTGTGTCTGCCTCATCTTCTGGGTTCTGCCGACAATTCGTGGCTCAGTTGGTTAAGTGACTGTTTCTCACTCCGGAGACCCGGGTTCGTAACCGGGTCCTGACAATCTGACCAAATGACATTCTCCCAATCTTCTTCTGGATCATCAAAATGCTCTCTAGCAAACTTCAGATTGGCCTGGACATGTACTGGCTTTAGCAGGGGGACACGTCTGGCCTGCAGGATTTGAGTCCCTGGTGGCGTAGTGTGTTACTGATGGTAGGCTTTGTTACTTTGGTCCCAGCTCTCTGCAGGTCATTCACTAGGTCCCCCAGTGTGGTTCTGGGATTTTTGCTCACCGTTCTTGTGATCATTTTGACCCCACGGGGTGAGATCTTGCGTGGAGCCCCAGATCGAGGGAGATTATCAGTGGTCTTGGATGTCTTTCATTTCCTAATAATTGCTCCCACAGTTGATTTCTTCAAACCAAGCTGCTTACCTATTGCAGATTCAGTCTTCCCAGCCTGGTGCAGGTCTACAATTTTGTTTCTGGTGTCCTTTGACAGCTCTTTGGTCTTGGCCATAGTGGAGTTTGGAGTGTGACTGTTTGAGGTTGTGGACAGGTGTCTTTTATACTGATGACAAGTTCAAGCAGGTGCCATTAATATAGGTAACAAGTGGAGGACAGAGGAGCCTCTTAAAGAAGAAGTTACAGGTCTGTGAGAGCCAGAAATCTTATTTTCCACCATAATTTGCAAACAAATTCATTAAAAATCCTACAAATGTGATTTTCTGGAGAGAAAAAATTATAATTTTGTCTGTCATAGTTGAAGTGTACCTATGATGAAAATTACAGGCCTCTCTCATCTTTTTAAGTGGGAGAAATTGCACAATTGGTGGCTGACTAAATACTTTTTTGCCCCACTGTATATGTAATCAGTTCCTGGAAAGGGAGTTTCCCCATCCATCCAAACGGCCACCTATATATATGTTAAGTTATGCCCTGGGCAATTAGTCTGCTTTTCTTTTAACCATTTGTAGTAAATAAGGCCTCTTCTGACAACAGGCCAGTGAATGGAGAGAGCAGGTGGCCCATGGGATCAAAGCCTAAGAAAATGGATAGTCATTAGTATATCAACAGCATTGAAATGCTTTATAATTACCATGGGTACTCCACAGCCTGTTTTCCCTATAAATACTGGGCCTAAGTTCTCTTTACAATTTACAATGCTTTCATTATAGACAAGGATAGACAAGGCATTAAAATCACATTTCCAGGAGCATCATGCCCACCACTGCAGAGCAAAGGAGGCACGTAAATAAAGACTATAGTGTTAGACCCTGTCCATCAGCACATTTACACAACCTGATTTCTAAACTCTCCACTGCATCCATGTATATAGATGTGTTTCCAATGTCAGTCAGTCAGAGGCTAAAGGGTGTCAGTGCAAACTAAAAGGGCCTCATTCACATAGGCCTGCACTGGACTCACTCTGTTACGCCCTGATCTGATTCACCTGTCCTTGTGCTTGTCTCAACCCCCTCCAGGTGTTGCCCATCTTCCCCACTTATCCTCTGTGTATTTATACCAGTGTTTTCTGTCTGTCTGTGCCAGTTCGTCTTATTTTGTTCTAGCCTACCAGCGTTTTGTGTCTCAGTTCCTGCCTTTTCAAGTTTCTAATTTCTCGCCCTCCTGGTTTCGATCCTGCCTGTCCTGACTCCAAGCTCGCCTGCCTGACCACTCTGCCCGTCCATTGCCTTGAGCCTGCCGTACAATAAACATTGTTACCTCACACAGTCTGCACTTGGGTCTTATCTTGATCTGTGATAGTACGAACTGGCCATGACTGACCCAGCAGACTTGGACCAGCTCTGCAACACCATCTCCTCCCAAGGAGCCACCATTGGTAGGCACGAGGAGTTTCTTCGCGGTCTGATGGAAGGGTTCCATGACGTGGCTGAACGTCCCGACCTATCCTTGGACATATTGTGGGAGAAATTCTGTGGGTTGCCTACTAGGCAGCCTACCATGACGGTAACCTCTCAGCCCCTCTGTAACCCAGCTGGTAGCAGTGCCGTCACCCCGTTTTCCCGGTTTCCCGGAACCCCGCTTACCTCCCCCAGAGTGCTACGATGGAAATTCCAGAACCTGCCGGGCCTTTCTTTCCCAGTACTCCCTCGTTTTCAAGCTGCAGCCTTCTTCATTCTCCTCGGACTGAACGAAGATAGCGTACATTATTACGCTGATGTCCAGGAGGGCACTCGCCTGGGCTACGGCAGGGTGGGAGCAACAATCCACCATCTGCCTCAGTCTGGAGGTATTCATGGCGGAGGTGAGAAAAGTTTGAGGCTCCGGTGTGGAGCCGGTCTGGGAGAGAGGCTGCCCGGAAGTAGTTTTGGCAGGACACCCTCAGTGTGGCAGACTATGCGGTGGAGTTCTGCACACTAGCAGCGGAGGCTACCTGGAACGCGGAAGCGCTGTTCGACACGTTCCTGCACGGATTATTGGAGGAGGTAAAGGATGAGCTGGCAGCCCAAGAACTACCAATGGATCTTGACTCAATCATCGCTTTAACCATCTGGATCAATGGTCGGCTACGGGAACATAGGAGGGAGAAGAGGTCCCAATCGTTCACTCAGGGATCCCACCTTGCAGCTGATGAACTCCGGAAGTCCCCGGCGTCTACGTCCCCGAGAGGATCCGAGCTTACCCAAGTCCCTCCAAGAGCCTCCGAAGACTGCCGATTCACCTCTTCCTGAGCCGATGCAGCTCGGCAGGGCTAGGCTGTCTCCAGGCAAACGCGTACGCAGACTTGAGACCCAGAGTTGTCTGTTTGCGGTGCTGCCAGTAATTTTGTGTCTACCTGTCCCTTCAAGAGAGTGAGTACACTGGTGGGTCTTAAATATAATTGTTCTTCTCCCCTTATTCGCCCCCCTCTCCCATACCACCCTACTGTGGGGGCGACTAGTCCAAGTCTCTCCAGGTACTCATTGAGCCGATGTGAGTCTCATGGACGTTACCCTGGCATCCAAGCTGGGCATCCCACTCAACCCCTCTCTATTCCCATGGGTGTTATGGGCACTCTATAGACCGGGTCACCCACGTCAACCTACGAGTGTCAGGGAACCACTGCGAAACGATCAAATTCCTGATGGTTGAGTCTCCACATATTTCCGTGGTATTGGGATTCTCTTGGCTCCAGCAACACAATCCCTCCATTGATTGGGCTACTGGTGCCATCATAGGCTGGAGCCCATCCTGCCACACTCATTGCCTTATGACAGCTCTGCATGCACCAGGACGTCTTCCTGGGGGCACGGAAATTGCCTCAGACCTCTCCGCCAGCTTCACAGAGGACCGGGAGGGGTTCAGGAGGGGTTCAGTAAGGTCCGGGCCACTTCGCTTCCGCAGCACCGACTGGTATCCAAGAAGGTCAAGCCTGAGGGGCTGGCACGCCGCTATAGTGCCACGGTTACAACCCCAGAAGCCGGGACATTTCCCACCTGCTCCAAGATCATCAGCCCCTCTGCTGTTCGTCCTCTGTATTTTTCCTACCTTGTCTGTGTCTAGAGTCAAAACCATGTCTGACTGCCACGTGTCTTCAGTTTCTAGGCCCATCCCACCCCCCGTGTCATCGATGGCCAGCCAGCGTACATGGTGAGACGCCTCCTGAGGGTGCGACCAAGGGGCAGGGGTTTCCAGTACCTGGTTGACTGGGAGGTTTATGGCCCGGAGGAGAGGTGTTGTAAAGAAATCTTGGACCTGGCCCTCATTGCAGACTTTCACCGCCAGCAGCCCAGTCAACCAGGTATCTGCCCAGGTGGAATGCCAAATGGCATCCCTAGAGGGGGGGGGGTACTGTCACGCCCTGATCGGTTTCACCTGTCCTTGTCTTGTCTCCACCCCCTCCAGCTGTCGCCCATCTTCCCCACTTATCCTCTGGGTTTGCGTCTGTTTGTTCTAGCCTACCAACGTCTTGTGTCTCTCAGCTACTGCCTTTTCCAGTTTCTCTTTTCTCGCCCTCCTGATTTTGATCCTTGCCTTTCCTGACTCCGAGCCCGTCTGCCTGACCACTCTGCCAGTCCCTAAGCCTGCCTGCCATCCTGTTCCTTTGCTCCACCCCTGGATTACTGAACTCTGCCTCTCCCAGACCCTGAGCCTGCCGTTCTATACCTGCCGTTCTATGCCTGCTCTGGATTATCGACCCCTGCCTGCCTTGACCTGTCGCTTGCCTGCCCCTGTTACAATAAACATTGTTACTTCACACAGTCTGCATTTGGGTCTTACTTTGATCCGTGATACACTCTCAACAACAGGACCATTTCTGAAACCCATAGAACAATGAGGGCCAATTTAACAGAACTACGGCTGATTGGATTCTTGATAAATATCCTCAGTCATTTAGGCTGTCATTGTATATTCATGGTGATGGAAATAGAGGCTAGAATATCCCTCTGGGACTCTTTGGAAAACACTCAACTGACACAAAGATCCCTCAATATGTGCGGATGATATGGATTTCTGGAAGTGTGTGTGCAAAGGTCCATGTGTGATATCAGTCATGTATTAATTGTGTGGATTGTTACCATATCAAAACGTATTACAGTACACTGTGTTACAGCTCTTTATAGAGGTATCATTTAGGTGACAAGTTAGGCTGCAATTAGTGACAACATAGGGAATGTGCATGTACAATACAATACCAGTATTTTGTGAAAAATCCACATCAGTGGTATTAAGTGACATTACCCCAATTTTATTAGTAGAGAAACACAACAAATTGGACATTCTTATTAGTGATGGGGGGAAAAAACACAATTATTTTGAACAATATATCGACACTGTGACTTCATATATATACAAATATGTAGTATTCGGTAGCGCTAGTTGGCTGTACCTTCACCAAAACTCCGATATTTACCATCCTATAGTTTGTTAGCGAGCCAATGTGTTTTCAGCAATTTTTTTCAAAGACTAATCAAAACTGATGCTCTTGTGTCTCTGCAGCAGACATATAGCAAACAATATGTCTGTAATATCAAATCGCAACAGAATCACAGTATCGAATCGCAATACATTTCGCATCGGCAACTAAGTATTGTGATAATATAGTGTCGGGATGATACTGTACCGTGACATCCCTGGTAATTCCCAACACAGCAGGGTGAAGACATCCCCACACACGCATGAACAACGTGCAACTGATGTTTTACTAGGGGAAGGTTGGTTGATTTTACTGGCTAGCTTCTACGGTTTTCATTAAATCTACAAAACTTTTTCACAGACCACAATCTTCTCATCCAAAAGCATCCTACTTAAGGATTAAAACAGTCAGTGTGACATTTCTAGAAGTGTTTTCTGTGTATCAGCCTAACATATGCCTTCATCATTAATGCACAGAAAGACATACGAGAGGATACACCGCAAGAGTTCATTTCAAAAGACCCAACATTAACGTGTCAGGATGGAAATAAATTATGAAAAAACATAGAGGAACTCTTCGGACCCCAGGAAGAGTAGCTGCTGCCTTCAAATCAGATAGTGTGTCTCTGCTTTGATACACTTCATCAAATATAAAGCACGTTTTGAAATAAAGTTGCAGCTCCAACTCCATTATATGGATGACAATACTAGAAAAAAAAACACGAGACAATCGGCTTGTTTTAAATAATTTATATTTAATCTAAATTTGATTTGATGCCATTGCAATGCTAGCTTGCATTCCTAATCAGATCTACTGATGTGGCTCAGCAGAGGATGTTGATATTTGCTGGAGATAATGAACCACTCGAGGAATCCTGCCAATTATTTTTTTCAAATGTTAGTAGAGTCTAGGAAAAATGCCTCTATTTCGCTGCTGGCATTTTAGTGGCATTTTGATGTGAGGGTGTCTGGAGTGTCCCAGGAGGGTGTGCTAAATCCAATACAGACACTATAAACAACAATTTTCCTGCACCAGCTAACCATCCCATCCCTAACATCTTTGATCAATACCTAAACCCAAATCCAGGTGACCATCTCAAATCAATAGGGAGAAATTAAATGTATGTACTTTAACATTGCATTATACTAACTCCCCCATCCTTTCATAAATAAAGGGAGCATTTCTCCTCATTGAGCAAGCATTTGGCGGACATAAAGCAGGTAACTGGGAGTAGTGCTGGGCTGGGTGACTCAGCGGCAGAAACTAGCAGCTTCCTGCTTAATTTAAGTTGGTGGTTTTTTCTCGCGCCTCCCTCCTCACCCATGTGATTCATGAATAGACTGGACAGCCCGGCTTGCATTAGAGGTGTAAAGGGAGCAGCTTCAATAAGGGTCCAATAACAACTCTTTCCTATTCCCTTACATGTGACTCCATTCAACAGCCTTCCCGAATTGCTGAGTGGTGAACTCAACATGCTCTGAAAGGGTCTGTGTTTCCCCTAGGTTTTATTTCAGCGGCAACAGGATATGTTTTATATTTATTTTTTTGGGTGGCCACAATATAGCAGTGGCGGTGCACTGCTGCTACAGTAAATGCATATAGACAGTGCTTGACTTGGACTGGAGCTAACCGGCGCTGAGGACGGGAACTTCAGAATTTCTACTGCTTGAGCTCCTGCACCTAAATATAAACAGTACCAGAACCCAGATATTAGTATCTGCACATATTTCAGTCCAAGTAAAGCACTGCAGTGTAGCTATGCTATAACGTTTTCTTTAAGACACTAGCCAGCTGCTTGGTTTATCTGGAAAGCAATTGTTTGTTAAGGATATTCACTGCCCCCATCTACTGTTATTACATGACTGCTCGGTTGAGGCAGGCACGCATGCACAGTTACACTGCTGAGCCAGAATAGAAGATGGGAGAATGCATTAATTAATATACCTAATAGTGCTGCTGTAAAAGTCTAGGGGGTTAAGATCAGAGCAGAAAAGCAAATAATACTTTGGGCTGCTATGGAGCTTTTAACAGCGGGTTTATCCTTCAGATGAATATTGAAGAAAGGGAGTGGAATAAACCACAGTAGCTAAACAGCAGAGAAAACATTACCCAGCTCCTGGTCATCACAACATCTTCAGCGACACAGACCTTTTAGTAATTTAGCAGACACTCTTATCCAGATCGACTTACAGGGGCAATTAAGTGCCTTGTACATCCAACCGATGTTTTACCTAGTTTGCTCAGGGATTTGAACCAGCACCCTTTCGGTTACTGGCCTAACCCTCTTAACCACTAGGCTACCTGCCGCCCAGACAAGAGGATAATAAGAGTGCATTTTCTTTATTATCCTTTCTCTCTCCACTGTTTCTCTCCCCGCCCTCTCCTCACAGCCTTTCCCCCCCTCTCCTCACAGCCTTTCCCCCCAGCCTTTCCCCCCTCTCCTCACAGCCTTTCCCCCCCTCTCCTCAGCTCTCTGTCACTCACTGCCCGCTGGGTGGAAGACCATGTCTGACACACTTACATTAGAGAGGAGACTGTTCTATTAGCTCAGCTCAAGATGTTTAAACCCTGCCAATTACTGATACATATTCCCTTTAAATTATGCATACACAGGGCTTCTAAGGTTGTGTGTAATGATCATTTCCTTTTGACACAATCCCAGTGTGTTCTACTGTGTCCAGTTCAATTCACATGTGAGAGAGGGAAAGGCTCCTGGATACCTGCTGTCTGCTTCAGTTCCCATAATGAAACAGTACTAGGCTATATACCCCAACCACCATTTGCTTTACTCTGGGCATATTTACGATTCAATCCTAGGCTGAAGTACTCTACAATAATTTGCCCTGGTCTGCATGACATTACATTCACACAGTCTCTCTGTAATGCAATGAGAAAGCACCCCCTCTCTTTTCCCCAGTATCTTAGCAACCCCCTCCATTTCAGACTTGAGGGATACACCGTTGCACCTTCCAACTCACAACGCGTTCTCGCCTCCGCTCCTTGTCCTCTGACTTCCATCCTTCTACCTTTATCTAACCCCGATCCTCAGGTGAAAAGCTACAATCCTGTAGTTCCACATGGCCATGTCTGTGCGTGTCTCTCTTCACCCTCCTCCCACTCTCCATGGTGGTTCTTATCAATCCTTTCAAACACACATACCCTTAAACACAATATAAACTCTCCTTTTCAACATACTGTACATACCCGTCTGTCTCTCTATTGATCAAGTAATACCACACATACCCTCTCTGTATCTCTGAGTGCTCTATGCTATCCCCGCCCCAGGTGAGCTAGAGACGAAGTTCTCCTTTAAAAGGGAAAGGTTGTAGCATTCACTGGGGCTCTCTGGAGGTATCTTTCCAAGCTGATATAACCACACTATTTTCTGGTAAGCATTATTACCAGTGAAATCAAGGAGAAGGAATTGAATTATGTTCAAGTCATCAGGGTTCCCCATAGGTAATTGTTTCTGAGCCAGTGACTGTGGCCAACAGCAGAGCACAAAGGCTGAGACACACAAACAAACCCTCAGCTGGAAAAATAAATAGCACATAGTCACAGAACCGTAATCAAGCAATGCACAAATTGCTATAGTCAAATATGCAGGCTGTATCAAACGCGCACAGAGCCCTAGACACACACGGAACTGTTATCAGATTGTATGAAAAACACACAGCTAATGAAATAAACCAAAAGTCATTATCAGATTCATTGGTCGTGTGTGCTCACGCAGGCAGTCGGAAATTGGGCTTTGTCAAAAATACACAAAGACCCGAAACAAATTAACAGGCTGTCCCAAAACGTACGCATACAGTGCCATGATAACAGATACACTATAGGCAGAGATGGGACGGCAAGTAGCATTGGTCCAGTAAGCAAAAGGTTGCTGGTTTGAATCCCTGAGCCGACATGGTAAAACATATGTTGATGTGCCCTTGAGCGTCACTCTGGATAAGGATGTCTGCCAAATGACTCAAATGTAATGTGGCCTATACATAGGCTTTAAGACATTTACACAAAGTGAGGATTAAATAAACAAATTCACAGAGAACCTTGATCAAAGACACCTGGCTTTATGAAGAGTAATAATCAAACACAGTGGCTTATTACACTCATACATATAACACAAACTGTGTGTCGAAACTCAAATCTGACATATTAGCATTGCGCGCACAGATTTGGGTGTGTTTGAGGGAGTTTATGTATTTCGCAGGGTGGGTCCCAGAGTGTAGTTGACAGCGTGTTCATTTGATGATGTTTCTGTGTGTGTTCGAATTCACAGCCCAAACATTGCTTTGCATCTTTCTATTAACTCTACTTCTCTGTGCCAAATGAGTGTGTTAAAGATCTCTACACAAACGTTTGATTAAGCTGATTGACTGATATCAGGGGGACAATGTTTTCTAGACAGCCCGATAACACACAGATAACAACATTCTCCCTGCTCTACTGATTTCTGGTTTAATCAGAGTAGCTGTTGGGCTTTATTGACAGAATCGACTGAATGTTGGCCACCACTGATACAATAGGTTGAAGCTAATTGAGGCTGTATCCATTATCTGGTGTTTAGTAGGAGACGTTTTCTCATAATGCTGCCTTGTTTCTGGAAATAAATTGCTGTTTGTTCACACATCCTTCCCGGAACGTTCTGGGTCAGTGGGCCAGGTGTATGGCAAGTGTATCTAGTTACAGCCTCAGATACACATGGATGAGGAACAGAACCCAGACTGAGTATATGGACAGACAGTACCTTTATGAGATGGTTTTTAAAATGTCTCATACTTGATAATGATGCCGTTGTATGATTAGATTAGATGAGTTTATTGGTCAAATGAACAGAGTCGCAGATGTAATCGCAGGGTACAGTGAAATTATTATGCTCCGAGCTCCTACAGTGCCGTTAAAAAAAATGTGAATGAGACAATACAAATAATAATGACAATCTCCTGTATACAACAGTAGCAATGACAAATGTTCATTGATAACCCAACTGTTCTGAGACATCAAGACTACTCCATGGCTATTCTAAATACTAATGGAACACCCAATACTATCCATGGTAGGAATTGTACAACAAAAGAACAGGAAAACAAAATAGGACAATGAATAAAGAAATAAACTACAAATACACTATGCCATTCAAGACAGTGTTGTAAAATAATTAGTATTCAACTTTGTTCATAGTGTTTATAAAAATAGAAAAGATAGCATTAGAAGGACAATTATTGAAATAATACATCTTCAAATATAAGTAACTGGAACACAAAAGCACTCAGAAAAAGGAAATGACATAAGAATCAACATGGTAGTGATACAAACACAGCAAATAGAGGACATAGAAGGCACAGTGTGTGGGTATGTGTGGGTGTATGTGTGGGTGTATTGTGATGGAAGAGGGGGTGTGTTTTTGTGATTGGAAAAGTGTGGTGAGTTAAGTGAGTGAAAAAGGAAAATGGTTGAAAATGCCAGAGCCCATGACCAAGAGAGTTTTCAATTTTGTGCAGATATGGGACATACATTTTAAAATAAATCACAAATAGTCTATTTATTTATTGTCCTATCATGATGGAACGGTCCCCAACCCTATACCCTAGACATATACCTGAGCGACCTTATGTGTTATAGGCATACTGCAAGTAGCCTATACGCAGCCAAGACAAAAAGATAAACACGGTCAGAGACCCACTAAAGCAACACAGCCCCTTCAAGAGTCTGAGCCTGCCTGGCAGGGTTGGTCCAACAAAGCCAAAGCCACCGGGTGGATGAGTATAATATACAAGGAATTTCTCAAAGCTTGACAACCTTGTACCTAGCCTGTGTGTATTCTGGTGGAGTTCCCACCCAGGTAGCGGCAGTGCTGGCAACACTAGCTGCAGTAACCCATGGGGAAGGGGTCACACTCGAACAATCAGAGAGGGGGAAAATTATTGTGTCCCTGGTGGCACATAATTATCAAAAGGTCTGACTGCTCAGACATGCTTGGGAAAATGGTCACATCGGAGTACAGCATGTGTGTCTTTCAGGGGAAAGGTGTGTATTTGAGCTCCATCAGCTAGGACTTTACATTGGTTAAGCAAATCTCCCCATTCTTTCTAAAAATACATACAGCTACAACTGTATGCACTTGCACATCAACTCTTTTCGATTTGGGCTCGGGAAAGGAAAAACTATTTAACATCTGAGCTTGTGGTTGTTTGTGGGGAAAGGGTGGGGAGAGTGTGTGTGTATGTATCCCACATCTGTTGCTAAGGGGTAACAGTGTTCGAGACTGTATAGGATGAATCACAGTAATTGCTTGCCAACAAAAACAAAATGTAATGCCAGTCCTGGTTATAGGCAACATTCCTTCGTATGACTTGCCTACATTATTACACATATTATTAGTTCATCGTGGAAATAAATTAAGATATGCAAGTCTGAAGTTTACATACATCTTAGCCAAATACATTTAAACACAATATTTCACAATTTCTGACATTAAATCCTAGTAAAAAAAAATCCCTGTCTTAGGTCAGTTAGGATCACCACTTTATTTTAAGAATGTGAAATGTCAGAATAAAAGTAGAGAACATTATTTATTTCCCCTTCAATTTCTTTCATCACATTCCCAGTGGGTCAGAAGTTTACATACACTCAATTCGTATTTCGTAGCATTTCCTTTAAATTGTTTAACTTGGGTCCATCATTTCGGATAACCTTCCACAATCTTCCCACAATAAGTTGAGTGAATGTGGAACCATTCTTCCTGACAGAGCTGGTGTAACTGAGTCAGGTTTGTAGGACTCCTTGCTCGCACACACTTTTTCAGTTCTGCCCACAAATGTTCTATAGGATTGAGGTTGGGGCTTTGTGATTGCCACTCCAATACCTGGACTTTGATGTCCTTAAGCCATTTTGCCCCAACTTTGCGCGTACGCTTGGGGTTATTGTCCATTTGGAAGACCCATTTGCGACCAAGCCTTAACATCCTGACTGATGTCTTGAGATGTTGCTTCAATATATCAACATAATTTTCCTACCTCATGATGCCATCTATTTTGGGAAGTGCACCAGTCCCTCCTGCAGCAAATCACCCCCACAACATGATGCTGCCACCCCCGTTCATCATGATTGGGATGGTGTTCTTCGGCTTGCAAGCCCCGCCCTCCCTTTTCCGCCAAACATAACGATGGTCATTATGGCGAAACCGTTCTATTTTTGTTTATCAGACCAGGAGACATTTCTCCAAAAAGTACGATCTTTGTCCCCATGTGCAGTTGCAAACCATAGGCTGGCTTTTTTATGGCAGTTTTGGAGCAGTGGCTTCTTCCTTGCTGAGCGGCCTTTCAGGTTATGTCAATATAGGACTCGTTTTACTGTGGATATAGTTATTTTTGTGCCTGTTTCTTCCTCCAGCATCTTCACAAGATCCATTGCTGTTGATCTGGGATTGATTTGCACTTTTCGCAGCAAAGTACGTTCTTCTCTAGGAGACATAATCTCCTTCCTGAGTGGTATGATGGCTGTGTGGTCCCATGGTGTTTATACTTGTGAAGACTTACAGAAAACGTTTGACCTCTGTCATTGCCAACAAAGGGTATATAACAAACTATTGAGATAAACTTTTGTTATTGACCAAATACTTATTTTCCACCATCATTTGCAAATAAATTAATAAAAAATCCTACAATGTGATTTTCTGGATTTTTCTAATTTTTTCTAATTTTGTCTGTCATAGTTGAAGTGATGAAAATTACAGGCCTCTCTCATCTTTTTAAGTGGGAGAACTTGCACAATTGGTGGCTGACTAAATACTTTTTCCCCACTGTACTTCTCCCATGAAAGTCAAAAGGGGTAATGATATGAATTAACAATAATTTTGATCCGATTGTGCAAACTCTCCAACAACAGATCCGCAAGCTAGATGGATTGTTAATGGACATGGAGGACTGGGCCAAAATACCAGAAACAGTGTGTGAAAACCTTGTGAAGACTTACAGAAAACGTTTGACCTCTGTCATTGCCAACAAAGGGTATATAACAAACTATTGAGATAAACTTTGTTATTGACCAAATACTTATTTTCCACATCATTTGCAAAAATTAATAAAAATCCTACAATGTGATTTTCTGGATTTTTCTAATTTTTTCTAATTTTGTCTGTCATAGTTGAAGTGATGAAAATTACAGGCCTCTCTCATCTTTTTTAAGTGGGAGAACTTGCACAATTGGTGGCTGACTAAATACTTTTTCCCACTGTAAAGGGGTAATGATATGAATTAACAATAATTTTGATCCGATTGTGCAAACTCTCCAACAACAGATCCGCAAGCTAGATGGATTGTTAATGGACTATAAACATATTTTGTTCATTCATTTATATTGTCCAAATAATCACGATCCATACTTCTTTGAAAATATATACAGTATAAAATAATTTATCAAGCCTACAAGCAATACAATACTTTATTATTATGGTGGTAGATTATAATATGGTTTTAAATACTTCAATTGATCGTAAAGGAAATCACATTACAACCTGTCACCCTCATGCACTTAAGGAATTGTTTAATATTAATAGTTAACTATTCATATCCTTAAAAATAGTAAAGACATTTAGTGCCAATGCTGTGCTTCTGAGAAAGGATGGTCCATCTCTTCCATGTTCACTCCCCGCAGCTGGTCTAGGTAAGCAGTCAAGTTCATGAGATAGAGATAAACTTGAGGAAGAGAGAGACCTGTATTGTTTCCAATCATTTTTGCTTCTGAGTAACCTGGTCACACAGCATAAGACAAAGAGCCTCTGAGATTGACCACAGTTCTTCAGCCCATCATGTTCTTTTACTATCTTCCAAGGGCACAGCTGTGGGGAGAAAGAAATGAATAGAAGCTAGCTTGGTAGAGAAATGAGTAACAGAACTGCCGTTATAGTTTTTTTGTGCGCAATGACATGATACACCTGGCCGCAAGAAGAAAACAAGGTAGCTTATGACGCCCTGATCTGTGTGGAGGGGTGGAACCAACTATGACTAAGCAGTTTTGGGGTTTCTATATCAACCCCTTGAGTTTCTGTATTATTCGAGCACTCAATCGATTCACCCTATATAGTGAATTTGAGGATGCAGGGTAAACTAGTGGTTAGAGTGTTGGATTAGTAACCAAAAGGTTGCAGGTTCAAATCCCCAAGCTAACAAGGTACAAATCTGTCATTCTGCCCCTGTACAGGCAGTTAACCCACAGAACATATCATTCATTATGTTAGGTCAGAACCAAGTCACAGAAAGCATTCAGCCATTTTCCAACCAAAGAGTGGATTCACAATAAGCAGAAATAAAGATAAAATTAATCACTAACCTTTGATGATCTTCATCAGATGACACTCATAGGACTTCATGTCACACAATACATGTATGTTTTGTTCGGTAAAGTTCATATTTATATCCAAAAATCTCATTTTACATTGGCGCATTACGTTCAGTAGTTCCAAAACATCCAGTGATTTTTGCGGAGAGCCACATCAAGTTACAGAAATGCTCATAATAGATGTTGATGAAAATACCAGAATTATGCACTGAATTATAGATACACTTCTCCTTAATGCAACCGCTGTGTCAGATATTTTTTAAACTTTACAGAAAAAGCATAATCTGAGTATGGCACTCAGTAGTGGAGAGTAGTAGAGAAGGGTAGTAAGTTTCAAGTTTCTCGGCGTACACATCACGGACAAACTGAATTGGTCCACCCACACACGCCTATTCAACCTCAGGAGGCTGAAGAAATTTGGCTTGTCACCAAAAGCACTCACAAACTTCTACAGGTGCACAATCGAGAGCATCCTGTCGGGCTGTATCACCGCCTGGTACGGCAACTGCTCCGCCCACAACCGTAAGGCTCTCCAGAGGGTAGTGGGTCTGCACAACACATCACCGGGGGCAAACTACCTGCCCTCCAGACACCTACACCACCTACACCACCACATCACAGGAAGGCCATAAAGATCATCGAGGACAACAACCACGCGAGCCACTGCCTGTTCACCCCGCTATCATCCAGAAGGCGAGGTCAGTACAGGTGCATCAAAGCAGGGACCGAGAGACTGAAAAACAGCTTCTATCTCAAGGCCATCAGACTGTTAAACAGCAACCACTAACATTGAGTGGCTGCTGCCAACATACTGACTCAACTCCAGCCACTTTAATAATGGAATTGATGTAAAAAATGTATCACTAGCTACTTTAAACAATGCCACTCAATATAATGTTTACATACCCTACATTAGTTGTCTCATATGTATATGTATATACTGTACTCTATATCATCTACTGCATCTTGCCATCTTTATGTAATACATGTATCACTAGCCACTTTAAAACTATGCCACTTTATGTTTATATACCCTACATTACTCATCTCATATGTATATACTGTGCTGTATACCAGCTACTGCATCTTGCCTATGCTGTTCTGTACCATCACTCATTCATATATCTTTATCCCTTTACACTTGTGTGTATAAGGTAGTTGTAGAATTGTTAGGTTAGATTACTCTTTGGTTATTACTGCATTGTCGGAACTAGAAGCACAAGCATTTCGCTACACTCACATTAACATCTGCTAACCATGTGTATGTGACAAATAATATTTGATTTGATTTGGCAAAATCAGATTTCCTCCATGTTGGAGTCAACAGATGTCTGAATAACATGATCAATTTTCACTTACCTTTGATGATCTTCATCCGAATGAACTCCCAGGAATCCTAGGCCCATAGTAAATGCTTGTTCTGTTCGATAATGTCCATCATATATGTCAAAATAGCTCCTTTTGTTGGGTCGTTCAGTACACAATCTAAACTCACCAAGAGCACTCACTGGTTTCAGACGAAAAGTTCCGTTACAGTCCATAGCAACATGTTAAACATTGTTAAGAATCAATCTTTAGGGTGTTTCTAACATAAACCTTCATTAATGTTACAACCGGACAATTCCTTTGTCTGTAGAAATTAAGTGGAACGTAGCTACTTTTCACGTGAGCGCGCCAGGCGGAGGCTGTGGCACTCTGCCAGACCACTCACTCAAAGAGCTCTTATGAGCCCCTCCTTTAGAGTAGAATCCTCAAAACTGTTTCTAAATACTGTTGACATCTATTGGAAGCCTTAGGAAGTGAAACATAACTAATATCCCACTGTATTTTCAATAGGGGCTGAGTTGAAAAACTACAAACCTCAGATTTCCCACTTCCTGGTTGGATTTCTTCTCAGGTTTTTGCCTGCCATATGAGTTCTGTTATACTCACAGACATCATTCAAACAGTTTTGGAAACTTCAGAGTTTTCTATCCATATCTACTAATTATATGCACATTCTAGCTTTTACAGCTCAGTAGCAGGCAGCTTAATTTGGGCACGTTTTTCATCCAAAATTCCCAATACTGCCCCCTACCCCAAATAAGTTTGAACTGTCTTGCCTAGTTAAATGAAGGTAAATATGTGTGTGTTGCTCCCTCGTTAACAATAATTTAATAAAGTGTTTGATTGCTTGAAGAATTATCCAAGTTTCTCCTGATTCTTTAGAACTTCCACGACAGTATTCATATCCCAAAAGAAATATAAAGTTAGCTAAAGTAGATAAGATCGGGCATCTGAGTGGCGCAGCGGTCTAAGGCACTGCATCGTAGTGCTAGGTCCGTCACTACAGATCCTGGTTTGATCCCAGGCTGCTTCGCAGCCGGCCGCAATGGGGAGACCCGTGAGGCGACACACAATTAGCCCAGCTTCATCCAGCTGGGTTGTCCTTGTCCCATCATGCTCTAGCGACTCCTGTGGCGGGCCCAGTGTTTTCTCAGACACATTGGTGTGACTGGCTTCCGGGTTAAGTGAGCATTGTTTCAAGAAGCAGTGTGGTTTGGTGGGGTCGTGTTTCAGAGGACGCATGGCTCTCGACCTTCACCTCTCCCGAGTCCATATGGGAATTGTGTGCAAACCTGGTGGCCAACGACAAGAAACACCTGACCTCTGTGATTGCCAACAAGGGTTTTGCCACCAAGCACTAAGTCGTGTTGTGCAGTGGGGTCAAATACTTATTTCCCTCATTAAAATGCAAATCAATTTATAACATTTTTGACATGTGTTTTTCTGGATTTTTTTGTTGTTATTCTGCCTCTCACTGTTCAAATAAACCTACCATTAAAATTATAGACGGATCATTTCTTTGTCAATGGGCAAACGTACAAAACCAGCAGGGGATCAAATACTTTTTCCCCTCGCTGTATATACAGTATATAGTGCGTTCGGAAAGTTTTCAGATCCCTTTACTCTTTTCACATTTGTTACGTTACAGCTTTATCCTCATCAATCTGCTAAATGACTTAAATGTAATGTAAAATAATGACAAAGCAAAAAGAGGTTTTAGACATTTTTGCATATGAATATACAGTACCGGTCAAAAGTTTGGACACATATTCATTCCAGGGTTTTTCTTTATTTGTATTATTTTATACATTGTAGAATAATAGTGAAGACGTTAAAACTATGAAATAACACATATGGAATCACGTAGTAATCAAAAAAGTGTTAAACAAATCAAAATATATTTTATATTTGATATTCTTTAAAGTAGACACCCTTTGCCTTGATGACAACTTTGCAGACAATTGAACCGTTCCGTGACCTGTAATGAATGATCTGTATGAATGAGATATATGAACCCTGTCAACATGTTCCATAGCTTTTCTGCCAACAGTTAAACAGCATAATGAGGCCTTCAGTAATGTATCAATAGAGGGTGACAATCATCTCCAGGGATAATAATGAGCTTTATCACACTATGACACACAGAAAGCCACAATTCTATCAGCAGAACAATAGCAGACACTATGTTGTGGCTCAGTGCAAATCTCCAAAGGGGACTGGCTGCTTCATATAATACTTATCAAATCTCAGGTGACATTTCATATGGCTGCAGATCAGAAACAATCCATCCCAGGGAGATTTCCTGCAGTTTCTGATAATCATTTTGTTGAGAGAGCAAAAAATCCTGTGGTGCACCATATCAGTCTTCGCTGGGAGTGCTTTGTTTACACTGACATGAATACAAGAAGGCGAGGCGAAAGATAAAATCTGATTTCTAAATCGGTAGGCATGGCAAGATAATGTTGGTTTACATGGAAACGGTTGCCAATAGCAAATACAAAAAACACAGTGACTTCAACAAATGAGTAAATTGAGAGCTGCATAATATTGACGGTGCAATGTAAAAGTAGGAAGCAAATACGGTTTATTTTCTACTTTTTTTTATCAGCCTTGCTAAATTGAACAAGAATTGATAAACAATATTAAAGTGATATCTGTCATGCCTTCCATTGCCCACAACAGACCCTTCTCTAAATGAAAGTCCATACTGGGCCGGTGAGCCTACATATTTTTCCAGATCAATCTTTATAATCTTTGTAGTTTTGACCATATGTTGATTGATACAAACACCTCTTTACTCCAAATCCATTATACTGTATATGCAATATTTTCTCTGGCAATTCTGATAGATTTGCATTCATCTTGTATGCACTGCACTGTATACGATTGCAGTACAGGCCCTACAATTTGCATTATAATAAACGATCAGTTGCCTGCTCGCTGTATTCCATTTATGAACAAGAATGTGTAGGCTTTGTACAGGCTGTACTGTAACTGCTCTACTCTATTGTGTTGATCATATTGAGTATTGGATTTTATAGTCCTCTTACTATTGCCTAACAATGGGTAGTCTTCAGCAGACTGGAGCTGCTGTATTAGCATGGGCATGGTGGATCTGGGAAGATTAAGACAGACAGCTCCACAGCATATCACGGTGGCCCTGCTGCTCTCTCCCTTATCAGGCTTCAGCCCAATACACAGAACAACAGGGCTGAAAGAACAACAGCAAAGGAAGCCAAGCAATTAATTGCCTTCTCTGCCTGGCATCCCATTTCAACACTCAAGTAAAGAAAGTCTATTAGAGAAGCAGGACGATGATTCAAGCTCAACAATAATCACAGATGAAATATACCTTTTATCCTGCCTTTAGTCAAATAGCACTAGACTGCAACCATACTATTGAAATGCAATACAAGTTGTGATACAGCCCTAGGCAATCTATGGGATTTCAATTGTATTAGTAGCTTGAATATTAGGCTAGTCACAAGGGAATATATATATATATATATATATCTATATATATCATGTACAAATACCTTTTCCATGGCAAAAGCTTCCTGTGCTTATACAACAAGGAAGGAGAAGGGAGAATGAGAGCAAGTTAGAGGAGAGAGGGAGGCTAAAAGAAAGATAGAGAGAGAGAGAGAGTAAGACCAGAAGCAGGAGCGAGAGAGTAAATGCAAGAGAGTAAAAGCAAGAGAGAAGTGGAAAGAAAGGAGTATACAGTATCTAGGACAGGTGGATAGTGGATATAAGAGTCAGGGAGGGAGGAAAGAAAGATTATAAGGGTGATGGAGAAGGTTGAGAGGGATGAGGCTGGCATTTGGGGGAGAGGAGGTGGTTCATTTGTCACTGTCAGATTGGTTTGCTTCTCCTTCATAAAAGCGAGGACAGGCCCTGCCCCCCCCCACACACACACTCCATCCACCCTCCACTCCATCCAACCATCCTCCAGTCCATCCATCCACCTCCCTTTCTCCCTAAACTTGCCCCTCATTCCAGAACTGAAGATGAGGATCCACCCTGAGCTACAGTTCATTTTGTACACACAGTATTCTTTATGCTTGCATGGACACAGTATTGTAACGACACTCAGTACAGTATATAGGCATATATCCAGAATGGAAAGTCCTAGAATGTTTAGCCTCGTTCCACGCAAAACAAAATACTTTACCGCTAAGCAATGCTATTGAAATCTAATTTAGAACACAAATATAAAAACGTAATTGACAGAATTATCATATTGGCGTGTGTTTGTTAAGTGTTTGATAATAAAGTATGTCCATATAATCTCATTAATTCTTACAAAGCCTGAATGCCCTAATGAAAAAAAGATGGAGGTTGGAGAGGATAAATGGAAGATTTGCTTTGGTGAAGCAGTAGCTAATATGATGGAAAAGCAACGGTTCCGTTTGCCCAGTGTACCCATGGCCCCCCTTCCTTCCTCCCTGTATGTATCCCTGGTCCAGGAGCAGAGTGGATGCTGACATAGCACTCCTGATGCACCGCAGGCAGAATTGGACAAACTCATTTATTGGCTGAGAGTTGCCTGCGACCACCTCCATGTAATGAATGGTGTAGTCTGCATCCTCTGTTTCAAAGCAGAGAAAAAACCTATTTGGCATGGCATATGTGGCAACCAGACTTAAGAGCTGGAGGCTGCAGGTTCAATCCTCAGATGGGGACACCACTGTGTATCCTTGAGCGACGGTAATTAACCTGAATTGTCTGTGGTGTGCACTCAACTGTGTAATATGTAAAACCCAGAGATATGTTATTCAGCCATGCTGGATAATGATGTCTCCTGAGCAATTAAACAACTAGGGTAATATTTGTATTATGATTTATAGTATGTGTATTATTAGAGGTTATGTGTTTGTGTTGGGTCCTCTATAGTGGTCTCCTCCAGCCAAGAGCTGGTCCAACAGTGGGAGAGTGGGAGAGCTGGTCCCACGGTGAGAGAGTGGGAGAGCTGGTCCTAAGGTGAGAGAGTGGGAGAGCTGGTCCTACGGTGAGAGAGGGGGAGAGCTGGTCCTACGGTGAGAGAGTGGGAGAGCTGGTCCTACGGTGAGAGAGTGGGAGAGGTGGTCCTACGGTGAGAGAGTGGGAGAGCTGGTCCTACGGTGAGAGAGTGGGAGAGCTGGTCCTACGGTGAGAGAGTGGGAGAGCTGGTCCTACGGTGAGAGAGTGGGAGAGCTGGTCCTACGGTGAGAGAGTGGGAGAGCTGGTCCTACGGTGAGAGAGTGGGAGAGCTGGTCCTACGGTGAGAGAGTGGGAGAGCTGGTCCTACGGTGAGAGAGTGGGAGAGCTGGTCCTACGGTGAGAGAGTGGGAGAGCTGGTCCTACGGTGAGAGAGGGGGAGAGCTGGTCCTACGGTGAGAGAGGGGAGAGCTGGTCCTACGGTGAGAGAGTGGGAGAGCTGGTCCTACGGTGAGAGAGTGGGAAAGCTGGTCCTACGGTGAGAGAGTGGGAGAGGAAGAATATTTTACCAGCAATAGACAGAGACACTGAGGCAAATTACCCATCTCATGCCTGTCTCTCCCATTCAATCCTATCTCCTTATCGCCTCACATACTACAGTATTTATCCAATTTTCTTGCTTGATTTAAAGCACTTTAATTGGATTTCATCATCCAGACAGGTGTTTTTAAACAGATAATTAACACTGGTGTTTCGTCCATCTCTCTCTCACACACAAACCCACTCATCTCTGTTCTTCTCCCTCTCCATTTGCCCTGTGTGGAGATAACAGTGTAAAACCACCATGAACATAATAATCTCTCAGTAGGCCTAAAGCACAAACATCTGAGTAGGTAATGGTTTGGTAATGTCAATAGAGTGAAAGGAGCTCCATTTGGTAGAGAGAAGAAATGTATTAATAACATAAAATAAGTACTTCATACTGTATTAAAATGATTTCCAAACATGATATTGAGATGAAACCATAACATTGAGAAAAATCATTAACATTGAGAAATGTTAAAGACTTCAGGCACAAGCTATTCATCATACCTACAGTAAATCAGTATTCCCCAATATAATCATGATTCTGCTGCATACCAATTAAGCAACGGACAGATATCTTCAGAAGGTTAATCAAGACTGAGTTGGAGCACCCTGATAACACCTGCATGCCCTACAGGCCCTAGCCTGAGGAATATTAGCCAACACCTTTAATTAAAATACATGCGCTGATCATTACTTTTCACCGTAGGCTAAACAAATACATTCAGAGCCACACTCATGCATTGTAAGCCGAAAGAGATTGAAGTACATTAACATGTCTCAGAGCAGCATGCACAATAAACTGTTCTTTTGACTAAGAAACACAATTAAAAGCTTGGTCGCATAGGCCATTAAAGCTGAGCATGGAAGGTTTTGTCTTCATCTATTCCAAGGATTCTTTTCATCTGTCAAGCTGGAACATATTGAGTTCAAAAAAGTTGTTTATGACTGATATAGGCAGGCCGAGCCATCAGAACCATTCCCATTGTCATAGATGCTAAGTTCTTCCTTATCATCCCATTTTCAAAGATTTATGCAATTAAGTCATGTTCTTCAGGGCCAACATGAAACAGCAGTGAACATCTTTTTGCAGCAACCCAAGAGCCAGCAGGGTTCAATATTTATGAAATGTTTTAGTATCTTTGGTCCCTAGTGTGGCGAAGACACAGAAAGAAATAATGATCACTTCTCATGTCAGCCAGCATTGGTCAGCAAGGGAAATGAAATTATGCAATTACTTATTGAAGAGTGGGTTTTTTTCAGGGCTTTTGGGTGATTTTGAAAAGTGGATCATTATCCACAGCGATGCACCAGGAAACAATCATTTACGGCCAAGTCAGGGAATGAGCTATTTTGGATTTAGAAATTCCCAATTGCTGCCTAAAACACGTCTGCCTTTCAAAGATTTGGGTCAAACTCATCAAACATAATTAGCATTGCACTAATAACTCGAGAGGCAGAGCCCTCACAGCTGCATACAGTGTTCCCCCAGAAATGAGTACAGAGAGGAGGTGCTAGAGGAGATGCTAGTGGAGGTGCTGTATGTTGGAGTACAGTTAAGTGGGGTAAACTTCAGGACAAGCACACAATACACTATTTCTGATGCATTCTGTTCTGCTTTTAAGACAGAGTATATTACATTATTCATGTCATTCATCTTTAATGTTGGGCATTTTTTTCTTGGTTACATGACGTTTTACTACGGGCACTTCATATAACCGAAGTTGCTGCCAAGCCCAGACCTCATGAAAGCAAATCAGCCTTAATGAAGAATATGTAATAAACTTCAGAGATAAAAATACTGTAAACACATGAGAAAACTAATCAGTCATGTGCATAACGGTTACCAATAAAATCGACATCACAACAATTACTGCAAACAATCCATGTCCTGGCTAACTTACTGAAACATTGTATACATTGGTATTATCATATTAATAAATATGTATTAAAATGAGCCTCATGTAATCAGATACCACAGCATAACGAATAAAATCCATTGGGTGTAAAGATTTCCAATGAAATATAGCCTTACGCTGACTTGGGTATTATGCAAAATATGACATTTAAATCTACAATTAAATAAATAAGCTTGATTGAATCTGTGTAACTGGGCACCTCTGTGGCTGAGTGGCCTTCAAGGTGTATGTGTGACTGTATACTTTCCTAATGGGTCTAAATGGATTTTATGGTGCTCTATACGGACCTCTAATGGGGTTACATGTTGGACGGGTCTGTTGTTCTCCTCCCCACTTTTCTGTCTCTGTCTGAGTTCCTAATATGACCTGTAGACAAATACACACCCTTCCCTCTTTCTTCCTTTTTTCACCTCTCACTCATTCACCCCTCGTCTCATCCCATACCCCCCCCCTCTCTCTCCCTCTCCATCACTCTCTCTGTGTACAAGGGATAAAACACCTCTGCAATGTTAAACATTCTGGAGGTTCTGTATGTTTCCATTGGCATGCACCATCCTGATGCTTGGTTAGAGACAGTCTAGTCTGGGTTTTTATCTTTTTCAATTCCCTCACTGCAGAGATGGGAGCGCGTTCACTGACTAAGTAAACACGATAGCTATCTGGCCTTAAGAAAACAGTTCTCTTTTGAAAATTAGCTTAGTTACACAATACACAGATTTCATACTGCTCCAAGTTACAGACGAGAGGAGAATGAACAATATTCAGAGTTTAAAAAAGTGAGGAACAGAGGAGAAGGAAGAGTGCAAGAGAAAGAGAGGAAGATAGAGGGAGATGGGGACAAGAGAGGAGTCTAGAAGTTAAACCAGCAGGAGAGAAAATACCGTGGCACATTATTGAGGGACGCTTTGGCGCTAAGCTGCTTATTGATAAAAGCACTAATCCGCCTGGCAGAAGGTAAGGAGGCTGGGATGTGTGGTGATAAAATATCTGAGCTAAAGGCAATGCCATCAGGGACCTGAGCCTCCACAGAGTTTTACCTAAAGGAGCTTCTCTTTGTATTTTTACATAAAAGTGGGAATCTGACCATGGGCAGCCCACAGAAAGCATCTGTCTGCAGAGAAATGAGAATGGAACATAGGCAACCAAAGGCTTAGTTTTACTTTAGTTTCAGATAGATGCTGGGAGAGTGTCACTTTCTAATATTATTCTGCCTGAATTGCCAGGTAATTTGATCCAATCAACATGGGGAAAAGGGAGTCATATTATAAGGGGGCACATTGGGCTTGAAGATCATTATCATCGTCATTTTTCCTGTGTACAGGTGCCACATATAAGTTACCATGACAACCTGTCTGTACATTTGCTCTGGCTAGGCTGTGGGTTTGACTGTGCCCTGGGAGACTCACTTGGTCTCCAGATGTAATCTCTCATAACAGGTAATCAAAGGAAAGTTAGTTGTAAATGGCCCACTTCAACATAGCAGCAGTGCAGAGTGCACTGTGCTTTCACTTTACATTCTCACCATTCACACCCAATATAGGGTCTCCGAGACCAACCATCCCCGGCAAGTCAATCTCTGAGGTCATCCACATTTACCAATCCCTTAATACAAGGCCAGGCCAACCAGTCTCAGATGGCAGGCCTCGACTATTCTGTCTAAGAATGCTATGTCAATTAAATCAATCCCTATGTCCCGGTTCGAAGACCCTCAATTTCATTAGAGTCAGTGTGCTAATTGAAGTCGTTTGTTTTTCTGCTTTCCTCCTTGTCCTCACTGTGTTGACTCGATCACCCCAGTGGGAGGCTTGCTGTGGCTCCAGGTGTATTAGAATGACTCATTACCTGGTGAATTTCCCTCACTGGGACATCTCTCTCTCCAGTATCTACTAACAAAATATTTGCTGACAATTGATCTGTCTTTCCACTCAGGGTAAATTAGGGTCTTGGTCTGCTATGAAATACTTCCTCCTAATTCTACATTGTTTCCTGCTACATAGGATGTTAGTGGGAAATGTCTGGTAGTGTTTTGAATCAGATAGTAGAAGATGACTCTGCACTGTGTGTGTCTGATAAGGGTGCTATCCAGATGGATGGATTGAGAGAGAGGGTGGGCGGGCGGGGGGTGGAAACAGAGCAAAAGAGAGAGTAAGAGAGAGCAGAAGAGAGGGAAAGTCTACATCATGGATGGCATGGATTTGCTCTGAACTGAGAGTTTCTGTTCTCTCAGAAAGAGAGAAAGTGATAAACAGAGTATTAGGCGTGACGGCATTGTAAAACATCTGAGGAGATGGAGAGGGGATTCTGTTTCTGGCCTCGCCCCTTGAAATGCATCTATTCACCTCTCAGATAGCGAACTCAAACTGGGGTAATACTAGCTCACAGGGATGCCTAGAGTACACCCAGTGCATGGCCAGTTTAATAATAAAGTAGGGTTAATTAAGGCTAGCCCTGAATCCTCTCTGAGAATCCCTCAGGTTGGCTGAAGATGGAGTTAGGGAGCTGCCCGCTGCAGTGGCCGAGATGAAGGCGGAGCCCCACAGGGGGACAACATTTAGCTATCTCTGACTAATAAGGCATTTTAATTGCGTGGATTTAATTTAAGTACAGATTTACGGCTTCACAAGCGCTCCTCACGCCCACTTACAAATGAACTGGGAAGGCCTTTCCCTTGATCTTTCTCTGTGTGCTAATATCTCTCACACTGGTTATTTCTCTCCTACGGAGGAGGGACACATCATTAAAATGCTATTTGAAAGAAAAGGTGTCAGATCTTTGGCCCGACTGGGCTAATTATCAACACTCTGGGCTCAATGTGAGCTAGTGGTCTCCCCGTTAACCACCACGTAATTTCACACATTTGGAATGAGGGAGAGCGTGTTGGGAAAACCCATAGATACATATCCCTCAAACCAACCGTAAGATCCCACCTTGCCGTAACATCTCACACAGCTCTGTATAGGCTTCAGATCATGTCACTGGAAAATGAAGTGGTTGTTTACTCTTAGATATCATCCTCCATGTCAAACATGCTTGCCCTGCATCCAGTTTTGGAGTTAAATAGAGAAGAGGTGAAACCACCAGAGATATAAATATGTGCTGACAGAGAATGGCAGCACCAGTGTGCTTACATTCAACACTGCCAACATCTTTGAGAAGCTCAGACACCTGAGCACATCTTCGCTGAAAATGTGAGTCATTGTTGAGAGCAGCCTGGATGACTAGAGTAAGCTCTCCACACCACACTTGTCACTCCGCTAGGCAGCGACTTAATTATTTATTTGGGTAAATCTGTTCTTCCTGATGTGATGGGGATGCCATACATGGAGGTAACATCTGCTAAGGTATGTCACATGAGTTTCCTCGTCTGTCCGTGTTTTTAAAGCGACCTGTCAATCAAATCACACACATCTCGAAACACTATACACAGTCACGCAGAGAAACACAAACACCGAGATGGAGAGGCTAGCGTGATGCACAGGTGCACAAAACACAGTAGCAGTAGCGTGTAGCTGGACTAGATATTTATTTCCTCAGATATACCCAAAACCTACCTCGACACAGACATACTCACATAGACCCAAACAAACAAACCCACTGCTGGGCTGCATTCCATTGTCACTTTGCTCACATATGCTGTCCATCACTGACACAGTGGTGACAGTGGGTGGCTGTTCTCTCTTCTAACTCTCTTCACCCACAGGGGCTTGCAATCGGCCAAACTGTCAGACAACATCTGCTGAAACTACCAACCAGCCACTAGCCAACCAGTGGTAACTGACTGGGCTAGAGTGTCACACACATATAAAGAGCCCAGTCACCCATTTCCCCTTAACATTAGGTTCAATTCTTGAACATACTGTCCCACGGAGGTTAAGCTAATAGACTTGCAGAGACGCACACAATCAGTACATACAGTATGCACAAGGATAGACATACTGTCCCTAATTTATTTTTGCATTCTAATCCTCTCTGAGCCAATTAATATTTATGTTTCCATGGCAATGGTAGAAGGGTCAGAGCCTAGCCTAGGCAGTGTGAAGTGTGAAGATAAGTGCAGTGTGAAGATAAGAACATGTGACCTGTATGGTCTGCAGGGCACGAGGTCAGGCAGAAGTGTAAGAGTAAGTCACTCAGACATGGACCTCGCCCTCTTCCTCACGTCCTCTGTTCACCAGCTAGCTTAATGAACCCAGGGGAAAAGGGGAGAGAAGAGGCAGGAGAGGCAGGCTCCGCTCCACCTCCCTAAAAGAGACCAAAAGGTATTTCTTGCGCCCTTTCTCCCTGAAAGTGAATGTACATTATCCTAATTGCTAAAGCCTTTTTAAAGTACTGATTGTGTGTGTAAATCAAGTGGTAAAAAGTCAGCCAAGAGCATTCTGAAAGTACTGCTTGATAATTTTTCTGCTGGAATTTCCAAGCGTAAGACCCCCATCAATAGCCTTAAATACCTACCATTGTCAGAGACAATAATAAATAAACTGACTCTTACCTGTTTGCTGTTGTACTTTGGCTGGCTGGCCTTGTAGCTATAATCCGAGTACTGGTCTGAACCTGTTGAGTTGTCATCTCCTCCAATCCCTACGAAGGTGTTAGTGGCAGGGAGGTCCTGGACCACATGATGCTTCTGGGAGGCCGACGGTGACTGGGCCTGCAGCTGGATGGAGGGCAGGGGAGAGTTGGAGCGGTAGTGTCTGCCCAGGTCAGGGCTACCTGGGGGATATGTCAGGGGAAGGTGGATCCTGGGGCTGTCGTTGACCCCTTCCAGGTTGAACTTGAGACTCTTCTGGAGGCTGACCTCTTCCTCCTCTCCCAAGGGCTTGGGGGACTTAGAGGGCTTTCCTTTCCTGCCCTTCTTGCCTTTGCTGTTCTTGGGCCCCTGCTTGGGGGTGTAAAGGTCCTTGGTCTCCTTCTTGCCAGCCTGGTAGCCACTCTTCGTCTCCCTCTGAATGCGGTGGCGGATAAACACCACCACCACAATCACCATGACAACGCCTGCCACTCCAGCCAGGCTGCCGTACAGGATGTTACTGCGCTGGGCGGCAAGGCCGTAGTCAGGGTCACCAGCGATGTCTGTCTCCAGAGGCGTGTAGAGACTGTGTCCCACCAGCGCCTCCACCAGGCTGACATTCGAGATGGTCTCATTGACGAAGATGTGCACCAGGGCAGTAGTGTGGCGTGCAGGCTTGCCTCTGTCACTCACCCTAACCACCAGGCGATGGAGCCCACCATGTTTCTGGGTCAGCTCCTTGGCCAGGGTGATCTCCCCAGTAGTGGAGGAGATGCTGAAGAGTTCATAAGGGTTTCCACCAGTGATGCTGAAGACCAGCTCTGCATTGGGCCCAGTGTCCAGGTCTTCAGCTTCCACTAGCTCCACACGGCTGTCTGGGGAACCTAGAGGGGACAGATGTCTGAAGGAGGAGTTGGAGGGCTTGGTGACCACAGGATCATTGTCGTTTTCATCCAGGACATTGATGGTAATGCCTACATAGGAGGACCTGGGAGGCTCTCCCCCATCCATGGCCTTCAGACGGAAGCTGAAGCTGCTCTCCTTTTCCCGGTCAAAGGAGATGCTGGACAGGATGGTTCCTGTTCCGTTCTGAACCACAAACCTTCCTCCGTCTGGCTCCACAGAGAGCTGCACTCTTGCGTTCTCTCCCTGATCTATGTCCAGCACCGTCACCATCCCAACAGCGCTGAGTGGGGGCATGTTCTCCAGAACAGAGAAACTGTAGCCACTCAGCATGAACTTAGGGTCGTTGTCATTGCGGTCCAACACATTGACCACGACCGTGGCTGTTCCTCTGTGACTGGGGGAGCCTTTATCGGCTGCGGTGACCCTGAACTCATAATGCGCTCTATGTTCTCTGTCCAGAGGGCTTTGTGCCCTCACCTCCCCTGAGTCAGGGTCAATCTCAAACAGGCCTCTAGTAGATGTGTCTGCTACGATGCTATAGACAAGCTCTGCATTAGTGCCACTGTCAGGGTCTGTGGCAACCACGTCCACAACCTTGTCCCCTGGCTGGTTCTCCTCTGTAAAGTTAACCTCGAACAGGGTCAGGGAAAACACTGGAGAGTTGTCATTAACATCAGTCACCTGCACCTTTAATGAGTTAGTACTGGAGAGAGCTGGATTGCCAGAATCAACAGCCACAATCTCCACACGGTATTCCCTTACCTTCTCATAGTCCAGTGGGGTGGTGGTCTGCAGGAAATATTTTCTCTTGTTGTCAGTGGACGATTCACTGGCCGGGCGCAGCTGGAAAGGCACGTCCCCTGCGACCACACAGGTGACCACTGCATTCTCCCCCTCATCCCTGTCAGACACCTGGACCAAGGCCACCGCCGTGCCCACGGGCATGTCCTCTGATATGTTGGCCACACCGTCACTGTGGCTCACCAGGCCAATCCCACGGATCTCCACAGCAGGGGAATTGTCGTTCTGGTCAGTCACCTCGATAGTAACAAAGGTCTTGGAACTTTTGGGTTGGGGACCTTTGTCTCTGGCCAATACGTAAAATGTCAAATCGCTGATTTCTTCCCGATCCAAAGGCCCTTTGACATAGATGATGCCAGTGGAACGATCAATTCGCAGGAGTTTTGGCACTGGGTCTAATGCCTGGTGTAGCGTATACTCTATCTCTCCATTGGGGCCCATGTCAGAGTCATTGGCTTTCACCTGCAATCAGAGACAAGGGATTATGTAAAACGTTGGAATAAGGGTAAGAATTCAGGGATTATGTTAGCAAATGGAGGTATGGGTAAGGGGTTTAGGTTTGTCATTGAAGTTAGCTTACAGCAGGTGGGAGATAAGGGCTTCTAAATGTGCATATTAACAATATTTTGCCATAATATGTAAACACACCATCTCAGCTTCAGAGACACATGCATGTAAAGGATGCAAATGTCAACTGAGGTTTTATTTCAGCTCAAAAACTGTAAACCAAAACACCCACTCAGGAAGAACATTTCCTGAGTGGGCTACTTGTTCAAAAAACTTTCAATAAATTGCATCTGCTGCTTTTGGCAACAGTTCAATAAGATGCCATTCTGAGAACATGTAAATTCAGGCATTTCATCATGGTAAAGCTTAGAAATCCAGCACTACATGCCAGATCCTAATGATTTGTGGATATACAAACCACTATGTCTTCTCATAGTAAGAGTTGTATAAATCTATACAGTAGCGTACACAACACACTGATCACACAAGATTTAAACGTTTTACCTGCAACACGGAATGTCCCACAGGGCTGTTTTCTGACACTTCAGCCTCATACGTGGCCTTGTCAAACTTTGGCGCATTGTCGTTTGCGTCAGCAACCACCACTCTCAGCAAGGCACTGCTGTAGCGCTGGGGGTTACCTCCATCCACAGCCTTAATGTTCAGGTCGTAACTGTCCTTGAGCTCCCGGTCCAGACTTCCCAGGACGATGAGTTGGGGCAGTTTCTCTCCCCTGTCCTCTGCCACTTGCAGGCCAAAGAGAGTCGCTGCATCTGGCCCCGCGGTTAGGGCGTAGTCGGCCACCCTGTTCCTCTCCGAGTCCCTGTCTGTGGCCAGGGGGATGGAGAACAGCGCCCCCATGTGGGTGTTTTCTGGGACAGAGATTGTGAGCACGGGGGAGGGGAATTGCGGAGTGTTGTCATTGATGTCCTGGACCTCGATGCGACCCTCGATGAGCCTGGGGCTTTGGTTGTGGATCAGATCTGTGACAGACACTTCAAACTCCAGGAAGCAGGGTTTGCCCCTGACCATGCTGCGGCAGGCTCTCAGTGACTCCCTGTCTATGGGAATTTCTGTGGTAAAGATGTCCCCTGTCTTCCCATCTACACGCAGGTATGGAGCGCCCACCTCTAGCTTGTAAAGGTGACCAGAGTCTGGCAGGCCCTGGTCTGATGCCAGGCTGCCTATCAGCGTGCTGGGCGGCTGCTCCTCCTGGACACGGTACAGGATACCAGCCTCAGCCCAACCACAGAAATCCAACACCAGGACCCACAACAAAACCGCTCCCATGTGCAGTTCCATGAAGTCCATCACCAGATTACTATCCTGCAAAGAAAGAGGAAGAAAAATAACACTTAAATTTTTACTTGGGCTTAAGGGTTTATCAGATATATTTAATGTGCTCTGAAAACAACAGTTATACATGCAGTACAACATGTTTTCTCCCAAGCACCATTGTCACTGTAAAAATGTTTGACTCTCAAACGTTTATATATAACAGGGCCTTTTCCAAAATGCAAATCTTTGCATTTATTGAAACACAATGG
The DNA here is from genome assembly GCF_021184085.1 of Oncorhynchus gorbuscha. Lineage (NCBI taxonomy): Eukaryota > Metazoa > Chordata > Actinopteri > Salmoniformes > Salmonidae > Oncorhynchus > Oncorhynchus gorbuscha. The sequence continues at coordinate 74,442,164 of NC_060188.1, forward strand.
TTCAGATGTTGGAGATTTTCTCCTCATTTTAGTGCTGTACTGGGAACAAAAAGAGAGCAATGAACTGTCACGTTCATTGAAATGAGCGGACCAAGGCACAGCGTGCATAGAGTTCCACATGTTTATTAAAATGAAACTCACCAACAAAAATAATAAACAGCAAACGAGACGTAACGACTGGAGTGCTCACAGGCACTACACAAAAACAAGATCCCACGAACTAAGGTGGAAAAGTTTGATACTGTTTTCATTCACTAAGACATATCTTCAGCACAGTGCTGAGGATATCAAAAATGACAAAAGCCAGTATTGAAACATTTGATTTCCAGAGCTTACACAGAAGTGAAAGTAAGTAAAGTGAAAGAGGCCCAGTGTACATTACAGCAGCTGTACAATACAATGCAGATCCAATGCACAAGCCTTAAAGAGCTAGAAGAGTGTGATGGTTCAAGGTTAGAGAGCTTCCTAGACATCATTAAATGTGTACAGAAGCAGCTTGTGGACCCAACACCACAGAAAAGATCCAACACCGTTGGAAAAAAACACACATTATGTTTCTTAACCTCAAAGACATGATGTAACAACGAGACTGAAAGCTTCAGAATTGGACTGATCAAATACTAGAGCGATACTAGAGAGGTCTGTTCCACCCAAGACTCCAGGTGCAGCACCCAGAGTCTCCCAGAGGCAGCTGCACACCATTGTTTGGCTTCATGTGGAACATGTTGCAGATTAGCAGGCCTGGCCTACGCCTTATCACAAAATACAGCTTTACTTTAGAGCTGATGAGAAATCCATCCTACTCTGCTGTTATGGCCTGATTTACACATTGTAATGTTCATGTTTTATTTCTAACCTGCTATGCCTCCTCATTACTCACTACCCACTAGTTTAACTTCTGCTTTGATCCATATTCTCCAAGCTAAAGAATTTACTATTTTGGGGGCTGCAAACTTTAGACTTTAATTATTTTCTGTGTGAGAGTTCTAGCAGTGTATGTCAGAATTCTACACCTGCGTGCATGTAACATTGTTCCAAAGCAGAGCAAAGCAAATACGTGTTCAAACTAAACAGCAAAACACAAGCATGTATAGAAATCCAATTAGAAATCCAATTCTTCTGGATCCAATAAGATTGGAAGTGCAGGTTATTGATGCGCTAATTGCTTAGTTATTGATGTGTCCCTTTTTACATTTGCAGGGCAGCCTCCAATCAATGTGGATTGAATGATAGCTTGTGAGGTAAAAAAATGATTAGAAAGTACAATGTAAAGCACAATTTTTTAAAGCATAGACTACAACTACACACAAACTAAATATGTTGCAATCTATTGAGATGTAACATTTAAATTTAATCGGAGGAGATCAGAGAAGATATTACTTTTCTAGCCTGATATAGACCATGCGGTGACAATGTGGAGACAAATTTAAAGACAAAGAGAGCTAGGTAATCTGAAGTGCATTATCATCCTCCATATCCACCCTCGCTGATAAAGACAGTCAACAAGTTCAAAAGTTATGATCCAATACAATCTCCTTAAAAATTGTTGTCCCCAACGATGAAAATCGGGGAGGGGACTGTGGATCGGTCTCCGTTCGTCCCACCGTCCGTTTACTTTACTAAGGAGCATGATGAGAGCTGCAGTGAACTGAGCTACTGTACTCGAAAGATCTAAACAAAATGGCCTCTATGCCTTTTGTAGATAGACCTAATAGTAATCATAAACAAGCCTCATCGTCCTCCAAGTCAGCCATCCATTTGCAAACAATAGGCCTAATATCCAGAACGACAGTACTGTATTAGCTAACTTGATAATAATTCAAAAGCTTCTTGGATGACTTGTCTAAAACAGATCCAAAGAGATCTAAAATACATCCTAATAAATAAATACTACCCTCTAAATTAAGCTAAATCCTATAATACCCACCCCAATAAGTGTCAGGAGTCTCCATACAGTGAATTAATGTCTCTAAGAGGTCATTTAAAGTCTCCGTAATAAAGCACCAACCACACTTCCCTTTAGATAAGAGACTCTCCAAACACTGATTAGAAGTGATCACATCATCACTTACAAGGAGATAATTACAACAATAGTCTTTCAACAGTGTAAGTCGCTCTGGATAAGAGCGTCTGCTAAATGACTTAAATGTAAATGTTAAATGTACTCCAGATCAGGTACACAAACATTGTATTCTGTATGAGTGTGTGGACAGTAGCAACTCGGATTATAGTCACACATTCATTGTCAGATAGTCTATGGAACCCTCAATTCCAGATTAGAGGCTATAGGCTACACCAAGTAACAAACATAGTTTACTCATACCTATGAGTGGACTCTATTCCACTGAAGAGTCTAAGACTAGTTTCCATTTCAGATAAGAGTTTATACGCTTTCGTATAACAGATAAGAGCAGAAACACAATTACAACTCAACCTGGACTGCAATGAAGCGTGCTTTTGAGGGCCGCAGCACTGCAAATTGGGAGCATCCCTTCAACAGAGGGTGAGTTCAACAGCACTGGAATTGTGGAAAAGCCAGAGCGGGTAATGAGGGAAATGGCTTGTGTGATATTCACCAAAGAAAATAAATAAACAAAATCTCATGAAATTGTGATATTAAATTACTCATGCAGTTCCAGCTGTTTTACAAGTAAATATTAATAAAACATAGTCCCAGAGTTCAGAATCTGTTTAAAAGTGGATTTCTATCATATTGAGTGAGACAAAATATTTGAAGAAGAATATCAGCTACTCAGACCATGTTGAATAATTTCAACCATAGCAATAGCCATTACTGGGTCAGAAAAGCAACCCACAGATTCTGTGTGTTGAGTTGTGCTCTGAAATCATGTCTCTCCATTCATCAAAATGCCATAGAGATTATAACCTTCGGCATGCAGCGAAAAATTATAGACATGAAAATGATCTTATCCTGATGTTTGTCAGCTATTTTCATTATCAGCTGCAACACGAGCAGCTTTTATCAACAGCTTGTACAAGCCATTCTGGTGACATCTGTCTTCCGTGTGGCAGTGACCTTTTCTCTTCCCCCACAGCCTGTTCACTGAAAGATCATGATCATCAACAGGTTATGGGATGAGCCTCACCAGCTATGCATCATTAACTGACTCATCATTCCTCTGCTTCACAATGATTGCATTCCAAATATACAGTAGGCCTATATTGCTATGGAACTAACGGTTTTCATTCCTTGGCTTCATACCACACGGCAACACATTTATCTTTAAATCACCCTGTTACCTTAGAAATAGTAGAGTTTAAATCACTCTGTCACAAACACACAGTACTGAATTATAAGAATGTGTGTAGCTCAAAGTTGAGTAAATCAATCATTGAAAGATTGAATTACATCATGAATAAGCATGTCAAATTTAGTTTGTTTTCATATGGTAAGCCGTCGTCCCGCAAAGCCTTTCAAGACATACTGTCTGACATAAATATGTGCTGCAGTTCAGTGATGCTTTTGAGATGGATGTAAATGCTAAAACATTGAATGAATCAATGGCTCAAGATAACACATCAGGGGAATGGCAGTCTGATTGAATCAACAGGTTTGGATGGCCAGCGATGAAAACCCTGGCTTTAGCTTCAAGCTATACCCATACCTCACATACTGTATAATATGTACACAAACACAGAACTTTATCAGCTCATCTGACTCTAAAACATACCAGAAGCAGCTTACCAATAAACACATAAAAAATGTTTTAAACACAATGGTTGAAAAGGGAACCCAACACCACAAGTCTGTCAGTTGCTTCATTCAGGCTCCGCTTACACAGGCAGCCCAATACCACTATTTTTTTCCCACTAATTGGTCTTTTGACCAATCACATCAGATCTTTTCAAATCGAACCACCGACGTGGGCACCCGCAATTCACGAGGACTGTGTTCTCTCATTGTCCGTGGCCGACGTGCGTAAGTAATTTAAGCGGGTTAAGCCTCACAAGGCTGCCAGCCTAGATGGCGTCCAAAGCCACATCCTCATAGCATGTGCAGATCAGCTGGCTGGAGTGTTTAGGGACATGTTTAATCTCTCCATATCCCAGTCTGTTGTCCCCACTTGCTTCAAGATGTCTACCATTGTTCCTGTTCCCAAGAAAGCGAAGGTAATGGAACTAAACAACATTCACAAGGCCGCAGGGCCAGATGGATTACCAGGACATGTACTCAGAGCACGCACTGACCAACTGGCAAGTTTCTTCACTGACATTTTCAACCTGTCCCTGACCGGGTCTGCAATACCTACATGTTTCAAGCAGACCACCATAGTCCCTTTTCCCAAGAACACCAAGGTAACCTGCCTAAATGACTATCGACACGTAGCACTCACGTCCGTAGCAGTGAAGTGCTTTGAAAGGCTGGTCATGGCTCACATCAACACCATCATCTGAGAAACCCTAGATCCACTCCAATTCGCATACCGCCCCAACAGATCCACAGATGACGCATTTCTCTATTGCACTCCACACTGCCCTTTCCTACCTGGACAAGAGAAAACCTATGTAAGAATGCTGTTCATCAACTACAGTTCAGCCTTCAATATAGTGCCCTCTAAGCTCATCTTTAAGCTCAGGGCCCTGGGTCTGAACCCCTCCCTGTGCAACTGGGTCCTGGACTTCTTTACGGGCCGACCCCAAGTGGTTGAGGTAGGCATACAACACCTCCGCCACAGGGGTGCATGCTCAGACCTCTCCTGGACTCCATGTTCACCCTTGACTGCATGGCCCGCTCCTCCGCTCTCTCCACTGGCTTCCAGTTGAAGCTCGCATCCGCTACAAGACCATGGTGCTTGCCTACGGAGCTGTGAGGGGAACGGCACCTCAGTACCTCCAGGCTCTGATCAGGCCCTACACCCAAATAAGGGCACTGCGTTCATCCACCTCTGGCCTACTCGCCTCCCTACCACTGAGGAAGTACAGTTCCCGCTCAGCCCAGTCAAAACTGTTCGCTGCTCTGGCTCCCCAATGGTGGAACAAACTCCCTCACGACGCCAGGACAGCGGAGTCAATCACCACCTTCCGGAGACACCTGAAACCCCACCTCTTTAAGGAATACCTAGGATAGGATAAAGTAATCCTTCGCACCCCCCTTAAAATATTTAGATGCACTATTGTAAAGTGGCTGTTCCACTGGATGTCATAAGGTGAATGCACCAATTTGTAAGTCACTCTGGATAAGAGCGTCTGCTAAATGACTTAAATGTAAATGTAAATCACCAAATCAAACAGTGGTAGGCCAGATTACAAACAATGACAAGACAGCCTAAAGGGAGGAGGTGAGAGTCCTGGTTGTGCAGTGTCAGGAAAATAACCTCTCCCATAATGTCAACAAAATGAAGAGCTAATTGTGGACTAAAGGAGACAGCAGAGAGAGCACACCCCAATCCACATTGACGGGGAAGCAGTAGAGAGAGTCAAAAGCTTCAATATCCTTGGCGTGCACATCACTGATGACCTGAAATGGTCCCTCTTAACAGACAGTTTGGTGAAGGCGGCACAACAGCCTAAAACTGTTATGCAGGTGAAGGAGGACCCAAACGCGACTTAACAGAAACAGAGTTTATTAATGCTCAAAACCGAATAACTGAAATCCTCTAGATAGTAGAGGGGAAAACAACTGGAGAAGCGGCCACAGACTGCAGGTCGCCGGGTAGGCGCAGGCCGTAGTCAACTGAGACACCTGCTCACACGCAGCGTCTGAAGAAGGCACAAAACACGACAGGACAGGGTGATACACAATCACGGCAAAAACACGACAGGACAGGGCGAAACGCAATTACAGCATGGAATACAAAACAAGGAACCGACGGAACAGGAACGGATCACAAAGGAATAAATAGGGAATCTAATCAGGGGAAAGGATCGGGAACAGGTGTGGGAAGACTAAATGATGATTAGGGGAATAGGAACAGCTGGGAGCAGGAACGGAACGACAGAGAGAAGAGAGAGCGAGAGAGAGTGAGAGAGGGAGGGGAGAGAGAGGGATAGGAGGGAAAGAACCAAATAAGACCAGCAGAGGGAAACGAATAGCATGGGGAGCACAGGGACAAGACATGATAATAAATGACAAACATGACAGTACCCCCCCACTCACCGAGCGCCTCCTGGCGCTCTCGAGGAGGAACACTGGCAGCAACGGAGGAAATCATAGATCAAACGGTCCAGCACGTCCCGAGAAAGAACCCAACTCCTCTCCTCAGGACCGTAACGAAAAACGATAAAAAGGGAAACTAGGGTACTACTCTAAAAAAAAAAAAATGAGAACTAGGGACAGACTGAGACACAGCAAGGGCAGGGACAAGAACAGGAGAGATGCGATGGCAGGGAACAGACTGAGACCCAGCAAGACCAGGAGCAGAAGCAGAAAAAAAATTACCAGACTTCTTCTGCGCGCAGTCTGAACACGCAGCCACGAAACGGCGCGTGTCACGCTCCTGAGTCGGCCACCAAAAGCGCTGGCGAATAGACGCAAGAGTGCCTCGAACACCGGGATGACCAGCTAACTTGGCAGAGTGAGCCCACTGAAGAACAGCCAGACGAGTGGAAACAGGAACGAAAAGGAGGTTACTAGGACAAGCGCGCGGCGACGCAGTGTGCGTGAGTGCTTGCTTAACCTGTCTTTCAATTCCCCAGACTGTCAACCCGACAACACGCCCATAAGGAAGAATCCCCTCGAGATCAGTAGAAGCCACAGAAGAACTAAACAGACGGGATAAGGCATCAGGCTTGGTGTTCTTGCTACCCGGACGGTAAGAAATCACAAACTCGAAACGAGCGAAAAACAACGCCCAACGAGCTTGACGGGCATTAAGTCGTTTGGCAGAACGGATGTACTCAAGGTTCTTATGGTCTGTCCAAACGACAAAAGGAACGGTCGCCCCCTCCAACCACTGTCGCCATTCGCCTAGGGCTAAGCGGATGGCGAGCAGTTCACGGTTACCCACATCATAGTTGCGCTCAGATGGCGACAGGCGATGAGAAAAATAAGCGCAAGGATGAACCTTATCGTCAGACTGGAAGCGCTGGGATAGAATGGCTCCCACGCCTACCTCTGAAGCGTCAACCTCGACAATGAATTGTCTAGTGACGTCAGGAGTAACGAGGATAGGAGCGGACGTAAAACGTTCTTTTAGAAGATCAAAAGCTCCCTGGGCGGAACCGGACCACTTAAAACACGTCTTGACAGAAGTAAGAGCTGTGAGAGGGCAGCAACTTGACCGAAATTACGAATGAAACGCCGATAGAAATTAGCGAAACCTAAAAAGCGCTGCAACTCGACACGTGACCTTGGAACGGGCCAATCACTGACAGCTTGGACCTTAGCGGAATCCATCTGAATGCCTTCAGCGGAAATAACGGAACCGAGAAAAGTAACGGAGGAGACATGAAAAGAGCACTTCTCAGCCTTTACGTAGAGACAATTCTCTAAAGGCGCTGTAGAACACGTCGAACGTGCTGAACATGAATCTCGAGTGACGGAGAAAAAAATCAGGATATCGTCAAGATAGACAAAAACAAAAATGTTCAGCATGTCTCTCAGAACATCATTAACTAATGCCTGAAAAACAGCTGGCGCATTGGCGAGACCGAACGGCAGAACCCGGTACTCAAAATGCCCTAACGGAGTGTTAAACGCCGTCTTCCACTCGTCCCCCTCTCTGATGCGCACGAGATGGTAAGCGTTACGAAGGTCCAACTTAGTAAAGCACCTGGCTCCCTGCAGAATCTCGAAGGCTGATGACATAAGGGGAAGCGGATAACGATTCTTAACCGTTATGTCATTCAGCCCTCGATAATCCACGCAGGGGCGCAGAGTACCGTCCTTCTTCTTAACAAAAAGAACCCCGCCCCGGCCGGAGAAGAAGAAGGCACTATGGTACCGGCGTCAAGAGACACAGACAAATAATCCTCGAGAGCCTTACGTTCGGGAGCCGACAGAGAGTATAGTCTACCTCGAGGAGGCGTGGTCCCTGGAAGGAGATCAATACTACAATCATACGACCGGTGAGGAGGAAGGGAGTTGGCTCGGGACCGACTGAAGACCGTGCGCAGATCATGATATTCCTCCGGCACTCCTGTCAAATCGCCAGGTTCCTCCTGAGAAGTAGGGAGAGAAGAAACGGGAGGGATGGCAGACATTAAACACTTCACATGACAAGAAACGTTCCAGGATAGGATAGAATTACTAGACCAATTAATAGAAGGATTATGACATACTAGCCAGGGATGACCCAAAACAACAGGTGTAAACGGTGAACGGAAAATCAAAAAGAAATAGTCTCACTGTGGTTACCAGATACTGTGAGAGTTAAAGGTAGTGTCTCAAATTTGATACTGGGAAGATGACTACCATCTAAGGCAAACATGGGCGTAGGCTTGTCTAATGGTCTGAAAGGAATGTTATGTTTCCGAACCCATGCTTCGTCCATGAAACAACCCTCAGCCCCAGAGTCAATCAAGGCACTGCATGTAGCACCCGAACCGGTCCAGCGTAGATGGACCGACATAGTAGTACAAGATCTAGATGAAGGGACCTGAGTAGTAGCGCTCACCAGTAGCCCTCCGCTTACTGATGGGCTCTGGCCTCTTACTGGACATGAAATAACAAAATGTCCAGCAACTCCGCAATAGAGGCACAGGCGGTTGGTGATCCTCTGTTCCCTCTCCTTATTCGAGATGCGAATCCCTCCCAGCTGCATGGGCTCAGTCTCAAAGCCAGAGGAGGGAGATGGTTGCGATGCGGAGCAGGGAAACACCGTTGATGCGAGCTCTCTTCCACGAGCCCGGTGACGAAGATCTACCCGTCGTTCTATGCGGATGGCGAGAGCAATCAAAGAGTCCACATCTGAAGGAACCTCCCGGGAAAGAATCTCATCCTTAACCGCTGCGTGGAGTCCCTCCAGAAAACGAGCGAGCAGCGCCGGCTCGTTCCACTCACTAGAGGCAGCAAGAGTGCGAAACTCAATGGAATAATCCGTTATGGACCGTTCACCTTGGCATAAGGAAGCCAGGGCCCTAGAAGCCTCCTCACCAAAAACTGAACGGTCAAAAACCCGAATCATCTCCTCTTTAAAGTTCTGGAATCTGTTAGAGCAATCAGCCCTTGCCTCCCAGATAGCTGTGCCCCATTCTCGAGCCCGGCCAGTAAGGAGTGAAATGACGTAAGCAACCCGAGCTCTCTCTCTAGAGTATGTGTGGGGTTGGAGAGAGAACACAATCTCACACTGCGTGAGAAAGGAGCGGCACTCAGTGGGCTGCCCGGAGTAGCAAGGTGGGTTATTAACCCTGGGTTCTGGAGGCTCGGCAGGCCAGGGAGTAACAGGTGGCACGAGACGTAGACTCTGGAACTGTCCAGAGAGGTCGGAAACCTGAGCGGCCAGGTTCTCCACGGCATGGCGAGCAGCAGACAATTCCTGCTCGTGTCTGCCGAGCATGGCTCCTTGGATCTTGACGGCAGTGTAAACAGCGTCTGAAGTCGCTGGGTCCATTCTTTGGTCGGTTCCTTCTGTTATGCAGGTGAAGGAGGACCCAAACGCGACTTAACAGAAACAGAGTTTATTAATGCTCAAAACCGAATAACTGAAATCCTCTAGATAGTAGAGGGAAAACAACTGGAGAAGCGGCCACAGACTGCAGGTCGCCGGGTAGGCGCAGGCCGTAGTCAACTGAGACACCTGCTCACACGCAGCGTCTGAAGAAGGCACAAAACACGACAGGACAGGGTGATACACAATCACGGCAAAAACACGACAGGACAGGGCGAAACGCAATTACAGCATGGAATACAAAACAAGGAACCGACGGAACAGGAACGGATCACAAAGGAATAAATAGGGAATCTAATCAGGGGAAAGGATCGGGAACAGGTGTGGGAAGACTAAATGATGATTAGGGGAATAGGAACAGCTGGGAGCAGGAACGGAACGACAGAGAGAAGAGAGAGCGAGAGAGTGAGAGAGGGAGGGGGAGAGAGAGGGATAGGAGGGAAAGAACCAAATAAGACCAGCAGAGGGAAACGAATAGCATGGGGAGCACAGGGACAAGACATGATAATAAATGACAAACATGACAAAAACCCTCACAAACTTCTACGGATGCACCACTGAGAGCATCTTCTATCACCGCCTGGGTCGTCAATTGCACCGTCTGCAACCGCAGGGCTCTCAAGAGGGTTGTGCGTTTAGCCCAATGCATCACTAGGGGCACATTGCCTGCCTTCCAGTATACTGTATCTACAGGACCCACTGTCACAGAAAGGCCAAGAAGATCATCTGGCCTTCGAGGCAAAGTTCCTCTGTCCAGTGTCTGTGTTATTTTGCCCATCTTCATCTTTTGATTTTATTGGCCAGAGATATGGCTTATTATTTGCAACTCTGCCTAGAAGGCCAGCATCCCGGAGTCGCCTCTTCACTGTTGATATTGAGACTGGTGTTTTGTGGGTACTATTTAATGAAGCTGCCAGTTGAGGACTTGTGATGTGTCTGTTTCTCAAACTAGACACTCTAATGTACTTGTCCTCTTGCTCAGTTGTGCACCAGGGCCCCCCATTCCTCTTTCTATTCTGGTTAGGGCCAGTTTGTACTGTTCTGTGAAGGGAGTAGTACACAGTGTTGTACGAGATCTTCCGTTTCTTGGAATTTCTCACATGGAGTAGCCTTCATTTCTCAGAACAAGAATAGACTGATGAGTTTCAGCAGAAAAGTATTTGTTTCTGGCCATTTTGAGCCTGTAATCGAACCCACAAATGCTGATGCTCCAGATACACTACTAGTCTAAAGAAGGCCAGTTTTATTCTTCTTTAAATCAGTACCACAGTTTTCAGCTGTGCTAACATAATTGCAAAAGGGTTTTCTAATGATCAATTAGCCATTTAAAATTATAAACTTGGATGAGCTAACACAACGTGCCATTGGAACACAAGAGTGATGATTGCTGATAATGGGCCTCTGTATGCCTATGTAGATATTCCATTTAAAACATCTGCCATTTCCAGCTACAATAGTCATTTACAACATTAACAATGTCTACACTGTATTTCTGATCAATTTGATGTTATTTTAATTTAAAATATATATATATTTTTCAAAAACAAAGACATCTCTAAGTGAACCCAAACTTTTGAATGGTAGTGTACGTACATACTGTATTCTAGTCATGGCTCACCCTATATAATTACTGCTGTACACTCATTTTCTATTCTTATAATGTCCATACACAACATATATATATATATATATATATATATATATATATATACACACACACACACGAGTCAAAACTTTGAACACACCTACTCATTCCTGGGTTATTCCTTTTTTTCAATTTTCTATATTGTACAATAATAGTAAAGACATCAAAACTCTGGAAAAACACATATGGAATCATGAAGTTACCAAAAAAGTGTTCAAAATATAAATATATATCAAAATATATTTTATATTTGAGATTCTTCAAAGTAGCCACCCTTTGCCTTGACAGCTTTGCACACTCTGGGCATTCTCTCAACCAGCTTCACCTGGAATGCTTTTCCAACAGTCTAGAAGGAGTTCCCACATACGCCGAGCACTTGTTGGCTCCTTTTTCTTCACTCTGCAGTCCAACCCATCCCAAAACATCTCAATTGGGTTGAGGTCGGGTGATTGTGGAGGCCAGGTCATCTGATGCAACACACCATCACTCTCCTTTTTGGTCAAATAGCTCCTTCACAGCCTGGAGGTGTCTTTTGAGACAATGTCCTGTTGATAAACAAATGATAGTCCCACTAAGCCCAAACCAGGTGGAATGGCATATCACTGCAGAATGCTGTGGTTGCCATGCTGGTTAAGTGTGCCTTGAATTCTAAATAAATCACAGACAGTGTCACCAGCAAAGCATCACACCTCCTCCCCCATGCTTCACAGTGGGAAACACACATGCAGAGATCATTCATTCACCTACTCTGCGTCTCACAGAGAAGACACGGCGGTTGGAACCAAAAATCTCAAATTTGGACTGATCAGACCAAAGAACCAATTTCCACCAGTCTAAATGTCCATTGCTCGTGTTTCTTGGTCCAATTAAGTCTCTTATTCTTATTGGTGTCCTTTAGTTGTGGTTTCTTTCCATCAATTTGACCATGAAGGCCTGATTCACGCTGTCTTCTCTGAAGCATTTATTTGGGCTGCAATTTCTGAAGCTGGTAACCCCAATGAATTGATCCTCTGCTGCAGAGTTAACTGGATCTTCCTTTCCTGTGGTGGTACTTATGAGAGCCCGTTTCATCATAGCACTTGATGTTTTTTGCTATTGTACTTGAAGGTCAGTCAATTCAGAAAAGTTTCTTCATGTCTTAAAGAAATTTTGGACTGTCGTTTATCTTTGCTTATTTGAGCTGTTCTTGCCATAATATGGCCTTGGTCTTTTACCAAATAGGGCTATCTTCTGTATACCACCCCTACCTTGTCACAACACAACTGACTGGCTCAAACGCATTAAGAAGGAAAGAAATTCCATGGCTAGACAGCACATTTCAAGTCTTGCCGTAGATTTCCAAGCAGATTTAAGTCACAACTCAGGAACATTATGTGTCTTCGTGGTAAGCAACTCCAGTGTAGATTTGGCTTTGTGATGTTGGTTATTGTTCTACTGAAATGTGAAATCCTCTCTCAGTTTCTAGTGTAAAGCAGAATGAAGCAGGTTTCCTCCTGGATTTTTGTCTGTGCTTAGCTCCATTCCGTTTCTTTTCATCCTAAATATTCCCCAGTCTGTGCCAAAGTCAAACATACCCATACCATAATGCAGATACCGCCATGCTTGGAAATAAGGATGTAGTTACTCAATGATGTGTTGGATTGGCCCAAAACATAAGGCTATGGATTTAGGCCAAAATGTATATTCCTTTGCAGTTTTTTTTGCAGTATTACTTCAGTGACTTTTTGCATACACATGCATGTTCTGTATATTTTTATTATCACTGTCATTATTGTGGAGTCACTACAATGTTGCTGATCCATCTTCAGTTTTGTCCCATCACAGCAATTGAACTCTGTAGCTGTTTTAAAATCACAAATGTCCTCATGGTGACATTCCTAAGCAGTTTCCTTTCCTGTCCAGCAGCTCAGTTCATTAGGACGACTGCATATTTGAAGTTTATGGGTGGTTTAATTATTATCTTGACTATGTTTTAACATATATTCAATGTCAGATTTGATTATTTTTACCCATCAACAAATCACTGTCCTTCTTTTTTTTATATATTTTTTATTTCACCTTTATTTAACCAGGTAGGCTAGTTGAGAACAATTAACAAGTCAATAACACAATGAGGCTTTCTAAAATCTACTTGGTCTTTGTAGTTGAATCTGTGCTTGAAATCCAATATTTGACTGAGGGACCTTACAGATGTTGTTAACCACAGAGTGACTCCATATAACTTATGTGATTTGTTAAGCCAAATTTTACTTCTGAACTAATTTAGGCTTGCTTTAACAAAAAGGCTGAATACTTATGCTATAGTACTTATGCTCAACTATAGTTGAGTTAATTTGTAAAAATGTGTGGAATAAAATTCTTACTATGACATTATGGAGTATTTTGTTTAGATCAATGAAAAAATATATACATCTATTTCAATCGCACTTTTTAACGTAGTAAAATGTGAAAAAAGTTCAAGGGGGTGTAGACTTTCTGTAGGCACTGTATACACTATATATAGATATACACACAAACGTATGTGGACATCCCTATTTCAGCCACACCCATTGCTGACAGGTTTATAATATCAAGTACACAGCCATGCAATCTCCATAGACAAACATTGTTAGTAGAGTGGCCCATATTGAAGAGCTAAGTGACTTTCAACGTGTCATCGTCATAGGATGTTAGTCAGTTAGTCCAATATCTGCCCTCATAGAGTTGCCCCAACTGTATGTGCTATTATTGTGAAGTGGAAATGCCTAGAAGCAACAACGGCTCAGCAGCAAAGTGGTAGGATACACAAGCTCACAGAATGGGAACGTCGAGAACTGAAGAGCGTAGTGCATATAATTCATCTGTCCTCGGTTGCAACACTCACTACCGAGGTCCAACTGCCCAAGGAAGCAACGTCAGCACAATAACTGCTTCATGAAATGGGTTTCCATGGCCGAGCAGCTGCACACAAGCCTAAGAGCACCTTACGCAATGTCAAGCGTCAGCTGGAGTGGTGTAAAGCATTCTCTGGAGTGATGAATCACACTTCACCATCTGGCAGTCGAACGGATGAATCTGGGTTTGGCGGATGCCAGGACAACGCTACCTGTCCGAATGCATAGTACCAACTGTAAAGTTTGGTGGAGGAGTAATAATGGTCTGGGGCTCGGCCCCTTAGTTCCAGTGAAGGGAAATCTTAACGCTTCAGCATACAATGACATTCTATATGATTCTATGCTTCCAACTTTGTGGCAACAGTTTGGGGAAGGCCCTGTCCTGTTTCAGCATGATAATGCACAAAGCGAGGTCCAAACAGAAATTATTTGTTGAGATCGGTGTGGAAGAACTAGGCTGGGCTGCACAGCCAACAGCGAGCCAGGCCTAATCCCCCAACATCAGCGCCAGACGCCACTAATGCTCTAGTGGCTGAATGGAAGCAAGTCCCGTTAGCAATGTAGGGGAAAGCCTTCCCAGAAGAGTGGAGGCTGTTATAGCAGCAAAGTGGGAACCAACTCCATATTAATACCCATGATTTTGGAATGTGATGTTCGACATGTACTGTCCACATACTTTTGATCATAAAACATAATTACAGCATACATATATAAACTCAGAAAAACTGAGCTTCAATGCCATACAACACTCCTTCAGTGGTCTCCAACTGCTCTTAAATGCTAGTAAAACCAAATGCATGCTTTCAACCGTTCGCTGCCCGCACCCGCCCGCCCGACTAGCATCACCACCCTAGACGGTTCCGACCTAGAATATGTGGACAACTATAAATACATGGGTGTCTGGCTAGATGGTAAACTCTCCTTCCAGACTCATATTAAACATCTCCAATCCAAAATCAAATCTAGAATCGACTTTCTATTTCGCAACAAAGCCTCCTTCACTCACGCCGCCAAACTTACCCTAGTAAAACTGACTATCCTACCGATCCTCGACTTCGGCGATGTCATCTACAAAATAGCTTCCAACACTCTAATCAGCAAACTGGATGCAGTCTATCACAGTGCCAACCATTGTGTTAAATGACCTTATACCACCCACCACTGCAACCAGTATGCTCTAGGCGGCTGGCCCTCGCCACATATTCGTCGCCAGACCCACTGGCTCCAGGTCATCTATAAATCTATGCTAGGTAAAGCTCTGCCTTATCTCAGTTCACTGGTCACGATAACAACACCCACCCGTAGCACACGTTCCAGTAGGCACATCTCACTGATCATCCCCAAAGGCAACACCTCATTTGGCCACCTTTCCTTCCAGTTCTCTGCTGCCAGTGACTGGAACGAATTGCAAAAATCAACTATTTGAGCAGCTAACCGATCGCTGCAGCTGTACATAGTCCATCTGTAAATAGCCCACCCATTCTACCTACCTCATCCCCATACTGTTTTTATTTTATTTACTTTTCTGCTCTTTTTCACACCAGTATCTCCACTTGCACATCATCTGCTCATTTATCACTCCAGTGTTAATCTGCTAAATTGTAATTATTCGCTCCTATTACCTATTTATTGCCTAACTCATGCCTTTTGCACACACTGTATATAGACTTAATTTTTTCTACTGTGTCATTGACTTGTTTATTGTGTTATTGGCTTGTTTATTGTTTACTCCATGTGTAACTCTGTGTTGTTGTCTGTGTCACACTGCTTTGCTTTATCTTGGCCAGGTCGCAGTTGCAAATGAGAACTTGTTCTCAACTAGCCTACCTGGTTAAATAAAGGTGACATTTAAAAATATATATATTTTTTAAGAAACGTCCTCTCACTGTCAACTGCGTTTATTTTCAGCAAACGTAAATATGTGTAAATATGTGTATGAATATAACAAGATTATACAACTGAGACAAACTGAGCAAGTTCCACAGACATGTGACTAACAGAAATTGAATAATGTGTCCCTCAACAAAGGAGGGGGTCAAAATCAAAAGTAACAGTCAGTATCTGGTGTGGTCAACAGCTGCATTAAGTACCGCAGTGCAGATGTTACCCCACTCTTCCACCAAGGCACCTGCAATTTCCCTGACATTTCTGGGGGGAATGGCCCTAGCCCTCACCCTCCGATCCAACAGGTCTCACATGTGCTCAATGGGATTGAGATCCAAGGTTTTTCCACCCCTGGTCCACCCACTCATTCATATATCCTTATGTACATATTCTTTATCCCCTTACACTGTGTATAAGACAGTAGTTTAGGAATTGTTAGTTAGATTACTTGTTGGTTATTACTGCATTGTCGGAACTAGAAGCACAAGCATTTCGCTACACTCGCATTAACATCTGCTAACCATGTGTATGTGACAAATAAAATTTTATTTTATTTTATTTTATTTGATTTGGCCATGGCAGAACACTGATATTCCTGTCTTGCAGGAAATCACACACAGAACGAGCAGTGTGGCTGGTGGAAATGTCTTGCTGGAGGGTCATGTCAGGATGAGCAAGCAGGAAGGGTACCACATGAGTACATGCCTTGGTGTAATGCTCATTCCTTTGACAATAAACACAAATTCGACCATCACCCCTGGTGAGACAAAAGTGCTACTCATCATTGAAGAGCACTTTTTGCCAGTCCTGTCTGGTCCATCGACGGTGGGTTTGTGCCCATAGGCGACATTGTTGCCGGTGATGTCTGATGAGGATCTGCCTTACAACAGGCCTACAATCTCTCAGTCCAGCCTCTCTCAGCCTATTGAGGACAGTCTGAGCACTGATGGAGGTATTGTGCCTTCCTGGTGTAACTCGGGCAGTTGTTGTTGCCATCCTGTACCTGTCCCGCAGGTGTGATGTTCGGATGTACCGATCCTGTGCAGGTGTTGTCATACGTGGTCTAACACTGCGAGGATGATCAGCTGTCCATCCTGTCTCCCTGTAGCACTGTGTTAGGCATCTCACAGTACGGTCATTGCAATTTATTGCCTTGGCCACATCTGCAATCCTCATGCCTCCTTGCAGCATGCCTAAGGCACGTTCAAACAGATTAGCAGGGACCCTGGGCATCTTTCATTTGGTATTTTTCAGAGTCAGTAGAAAGGCCTCTTTAGTGTCCTAAGTGTTCATAACTGTGACCTTAAGTGCCTACTGTCTGTAAGCTGTTAGTGTCTTAACGAACGTTTCACAGATGCATGTTCATGAATTGTTTATGGTTCATTGAACAAGCATGGGAAACCGTGTTTAAACCGTTTACAATGAAGATCTGCGAAGTTATTTGGATTTTAACAAATTGTCTTTGAAAGACAGGGTCCTGAAAAAGGGACGTTTCTTTGTTTGCTATATATATATATATATATATATATATATATATATATATATATATATATATATATATATATATGCGTAACCGGCTGCAGGTAAGTCAGGCGCAGGAGAGCAGAATTGGGTAGCAAACGGAGCCTTTTATTATGGCGAACAGACATACGGCACTAAGAACAAGAAACAAATACGGGTTGACATAACCCGGCGCAAACCAGTCTGATGTACACATACACATAACAACAAACAATTCCACACACAGACATGGGGGGGAACAGAGGTTTAAATACACGTGTGCGGAAAAACAAGCCAAAACAAATGGAAAATATAAAGTGGATCGGCGATGGCTAGAAGACCGGTGAAGTCGACTGCCGAACGCCGCCAGAACAAGGAGAGGAACCGACTTATGTATATGACAATATATATATATATATAAACACATACACACACCTACACTACCATTCAACAGTTGGGGGTCACCTAGAAATGTCCTTGAATACAGTGTGGACATCATTAATGTTGTAAATTACTATTGTAGCTGAAAACGGCAGATTTTTTATGGAATATCAACACAGGCTCAATATCAGCAACCATCACTCCTGTGTTCCAATGGCACGTTGTGTTAACGAATCCAAGTTTATCATTTCTAAAGGCTAAATGATCTTTAGAAACCCGTTTTGCAATTATGTTTGCACTGTCACGCCCTGATCTGTTTCACCTGTTTCACCTTGCATTTCCTGACCCTGAACATTCTGCCTGCCCCTGACCCTACCTGCCATCCTGTACCGTTGCCCTTATATGGATTTCCGATCTCTGCCTGACCTGACCCTGAGCCTGCCTGCCGTTGTGTACCTTTGCCTCTGTTGCTGTAATAAATATTGTTATTTCGACACGGTCTGCATCTGGCTCTTACCATATCCTGAAAACTGTTGTCCTGATTAAAGAAGCAATAAAACTGGCCTTCTTCAGACTAGTTGAGCATCAGCATTTGTGGGTTCAATTACAGGCTCAAAATGGCCAGAAACAAAGACTTTCTTCGGAAACTTGTCAGTCTATTCTTGTTCCGAGAAAGGAAGGCTATTATTTGCGAGAAATTGCCAAGAAACGGAAGATCTCAAAGAACGCGTTGTATTACTCCTTTCACAGAACAGTGCAAACTGGCTCTAACCAGAGTAGAAAGAGGAGTGGGAGACCCCTGTGCACAACTGAGCAAGAGGACAAGTACATTAGAGTGCCTAGATTGAGAAACAGACGCCACACAAGTCCTCAACTGGCAGCTTCATTAAATAGTACCCACAAAACACCAGTCTCAACATCAACAGTGAAGAAGTGACTCCGGGGTGCCTGAGTCAGATTTGTAAATTGTATATATACACATTTTTGGCATTATGTGTGTATTGCTCGGTATTACTGCACTGTTGGAGCTAGAAACACAAGCATTTCACGCCACCTACAATAACATCTGCGAATCTGTGTACAGGACCAATATTGATATTTTTCAGTACTGATCAGATTGGTCAAATGACCAATTAGCTAAAACAAATATCTATATGCAGTCGACAGGCAGCCCAATTCTGACCCCCCCCTCCTCCCAATCACAGCTCTGAAAAATATATTGTGAAAAGATCTAAGACCAATTAGCGGAAGATCAGCATTAGATTCTCTAACTAAACTAATTCCTGTAGAGCTAGTTTATACACATCATGTCGATTTGAGTAGCCAGCCTATAGACTGTATATGCCTATTGACAAGACAACGATAATGTATTAGCTAATCACCAAGAGAATAAATCCTTACCCATACTCTGCCCATGTGTATTGTTGGTCAATATATGTGGGAGGGGTAGCCCCTATGAAGGTACAGTATGGACAGAGCATAGGTGTGAATCACTAATGAAATGCTTCCAGTCTCTGTAGAATAAAATGATGCACTGAAGAGCTGCGTCTTGAGTTATGTATAACAAATAATTTATTGTTAAAATTAGTTTTAATATGTGGGCTGGTTATCTTGATAGGCGATGTTAAACGAATATGGTTTGTATGTCTGGTCAGTATTTGCAGAGAGCTGACCGATAGGAGATCTCTTGCCCTCACTGCGGGAAGTGAGAGGGGGGTGTGGGGTGTGGGGGTGGGGGGGTAGAGTGATGACTCCATACCTTTAAGGGCTTTTAGTCACACAAGTGTCTGATTCAAGCTCTTGCACCTGCTTAATCGGATTCTCGGGAAACGAACTAATGGGGAGTGGTTTGCATTATCAATATTTTAATGTGTAAACATGTACACTATGTTATTTAGTGACTGACTGTAGCCTTATCTGTATAGAACTAGGTGGTTTACCAGTATTTGGTTATTTGGTTTTTGGACATAACACAGATGCTGACCTAAAAACAAATGTATTAGCAATTATGCCTACAGCAATTAATGATCTTAACATAATAACCCATTTAGAAATAGAGAAAGAACGGCTGACTTTCAGCTTAAACATGACATACTGCACAAGCATTTCTCATGGATGGCATTATTCTGGTTTAATGCAAATATATTTACCTTTGCCTAAGACTTAGAATCCTCTTCCCCGGTGGTCTTCCGCGTAACACAAAAATTGCCTGGGTTTGTTTTTCCTTCTGTAGTCCCAGAGGCAGGTATCTAACCCTCAAACCTCAGTCTCAATTAATGATTTCAAATACTGTTTCACGTAGAAAAATCCCCAGTTGAGAGAAAATCCATTAGGACCATAGATAACTTGTCATTTAAATTCGAGGAATTAATTCCCATGTCATTATGCAGCCATCAATGTTACCACTGGCAAAAAAAACACGCTATTCTTCTGATCGAGGAAAATACCACAAATCAATCTATCAATATATTTATTTCGTTTTTATAGATAGTCAATAGTAATGAACTCTTTGGGATTCTGGCCGTGACGTTCAATTGCTTTTCTCTACTCTAAAAAAAATGCACCTTAACGAAGATATGCGCTCATCTTTGACGATGGTACAAGTTTCTCAACCATTGCGAAATACAGATTCAACGATATTTTACGCGTATAACGCGTATAAAATGTCACTAATTTGTCTTCATCACAGAACGGAATATGTCGCCGAGAGGAGTAGCCTAAACGAAGCACGATTGCTATGAGAAAGCAAGTTGGGATAATTTTTCAGCACTTGCTCTGCTCTCTAGACCGCGCATCAGAGCGTAGGAGGAGGTGGAGCTCCAGCCACGGAACCGCTCTCAGCCTCAGCAACTTCTCATCCACATCACTTTATGCCACAGGCTGAACACTGGACAATGACTTACAATGGGATTTTATCAACTACCGAAATCATAATGTTGGAATTCCACACTAGGCTATATGTTAAAACAAAGGGTTGCTGAAATGAATTATTATTTTAGGCTACTTAAGCTCATAAGTTATTTGTTATATATTCCATCTCCAGAAGGATGTTTCTAGATGGATAGGTTCCAGGTGTGATGTCATGCGTCAATAACCTCATGATAAATGTTTTTCACAAACTTCTAAAAACCTCTACTCACATATGTGATTATTTACTTGTTGATATATTCAATTTATCAGCTTTTGGCATTAGTTTGAGTGTAATGGAATCCTCCAATTCAACAGAGAAAAGCACAATGTGTGCTTTTTGCTCTTTTGGCGCCACCCTGAGGTGACTAGTTTATAGGGAGAAACAGAATTAATATACCATGCTGCCATCTTGTCTAAAATAATAGAAAATAGGCAGGCTACTGTACACACGGAATCTTTATTTGATTTGATGATTGATTGGGGCAGTATATCTATAGCCCAGTCATGTGTCTCCTAGTCCCCATTTGATGAAAGGGTAGCACAACAGTGGTCTCTGTGAACAGACTATTTGGAACAGGTTCTTAACCAAGGCATTGCATTGCTGAACCTCACAAACTCCTAATACTGTGAGTTATCAATTAAAAGATGCAGGTGGGTTTAGTTAAATAACATTGCTTTGGGCTCTAAATCATGTCTCTCTCAACAGCCCAGCCTCCCAGTCCTCCCCCCACTCTCCTTCCTTGCCACTGACACCCGTGATCATAGCTGCTGAGCATAAAGCAGTTGCCCAGGAACAATGAGTCAAACACAATGCTCTGACACAAAGGAGAGTCCTGAACGTCTTACTATGGAGGAAACATTATTTCCCCTCTTTCCACCCCTGGTAAAAGCAGCCTTTATCAGAGTTCACATCTCTGATCGACACTCCTCCTCCAGTCTCATTAGCTGCAAACAAACCGCTGTTGGGTTACCTCTCCAGGGTACTCATTAGGGGCTGCCACTCAAATGCACAGCGGCTCGCAGCCAATCGCGGCAAAGCTTCCACCCACGCACACCGGAGGGGTCAGAAGTGACATGTTCCCAAAATTCAGGTCTTAAACAATGTCTGACTCTCACACGGTTATTCTTAATACATTTGCATGTCTGACTCCAAGCCCCCAAACATTTGCTGGTGGTGACGACCTCTGGAGAAGGACAGACACATAGGTTATGTTAATGAGCAGAAACACCTGTGGGTGGACATGATAGGTCCTGCCTGGTGATCTCTCACTTTCCCAATGTAAAATAGTTGCCATCCAGTCATGTGTGTCCACCTGTTGATGAGGGTGTTTTGTATTCCTAATGAAGGTGTTAATTATGACCACTGTTATGTCCTGTCAGTCAGTCATTTAATTTAGAAAATACAACAACCCACCACTTCTGCGCATCTGAGTTTAAGTTTGCTCTTGAGAACCCAAGGGGGGTATACCCTTGCTTGGCTACCCAGACTATTTGCTCCGGCCAAATGCAACGCCATACACACAGACGTCAGTTTCTTCTCCGCAGTGACTCTGGATCTGAGTACCTCCCCGACCCGTCACCGAATATGAACACTTTCAGGGCCGTCTGATTGGTCCAGAAACTAATGGGTTGGGCCAGAGCCAGAACACACATGGGTAAAACCGGAGTTTGAAAATGGTCATTGGCTTTGATACGCGGATTCGTTAGAGACGATCCAAATCGCTGATGACTTAGTTTTATATAACGCCCCTCATCATCACGCTCTGTTTTAACATTTAGAAAAGTTAATAATCCTCAAGCCTCACAGTTTTGGAAACCTTTCACATCAGGGGGAAATAATCCTTTGAACACAAAATATACACTTACAGTACGCAAGTTAGCAAAGCTGCATCCTGGTTGCACCCATCAGAATAAATAAAAAAAACACAACCACCAGCTGAGGTACCAAACCTCCTCCCCAGTTGGAGGAAGTGTAGTCTCGGTTGGAGGCGGTGTTCTTTAAAAAAAAGCCGGGTGCAACTTTCCTAAACTATTATTATTTTATATGAAAGTTAAGTTCCAAATGTTTCCGAAACTGTAATGTGTGCAAGGCATATTTGCATTTAGACAGAGCATTTGGGCAGTGTTGGAGATTTGGGGAATTTTCCTCACAAGGCTAAATTGGAGTCATGAATAAGGTCAAAATGTAAGTGTGTTTCCAACACAGCAACAACATTTCACATACTTTTCCTTGGACATTCTTCTTCCAAAGACCTCTCAACGTAGGTGGACATTTATTTACAATCATTTGGTGACAATGCTCATTGATTACAGCCCCAAGATGTTCACAAGATTTTGAGCTCCTAGAGTAACCATGAAATATAAATCAAATCAAATCAAATGTTATTTGTCACATACACATGGTTAGCAGATGTTAGTGCGAGTGTAGCGAAATGCTTGTGCAGTTAACCCGCTGTTCCTAGGCCGTCATTGAAAATAATATAATTTGTTCTTAACTGACTTGCCTGGTTAAATAAAGGTTAAAAAAAAGAGGCGCTGCTGCGCCTTCTTCACGATGGTGTCTGTGTGGGTGGACCAATTCAGTTTGTCTGTGATGTGTACGCCGAGGAACTTAAAACTTACTACCCTCTCCACTACTGTTCCATCGATGTGGATAGGGGGGTGTTCCCTCTGCTGTTTCCTGAAGTCCACAATCATTTCCTTAGTTTTGTTGAGTGTGAGGTTATTTTCCTGACACCACACTCAGAGGGCCCTCACCTCCTCCCTGTAGGCCGTCTCGTCGTTGTTGGTAATCAAGCCTACCACTGTTGTGTCGTCCGCAAACTTGATGATTGAGTTGGAGGCGTGCATGGCCACGCAGTCGTGGGTGAACAGGGAGTACAGGAGAGGGCTCAGAACGCACCCTTGTGGGGCCCCAGTGTTGAGGATCAGCGGGGTGGAGATATTGTTGCCTACCCTCACCACCTGGGGGCGAGATACCATCCCTATGTTTGATTCCCACACTTCGGCCAGGTGTTCATTTTTCAAGATCTCTTTGGGTTAAAGCAGCCACTGAACAGATTAATTGTGGGTAGTGATAACGTTTGAGTACAAATGACCTACTCCACCGCATGACACTTTCTTAGAATCAGGAAGCTTTTGTTTCCTGATTGTATGACACAGGTGACTAATTTGCAGTACAATTTGTGGTAATGGCAGCCAACCCTGCTGTCAATCACCTGTAGTTCAGATTTGAATGGAAAAATACTTTATAATGATGTACTGTACAGTGTGTTCAGTCCGTGTGTGTGCGTGCGTGCGCGTGTGCGTGTGTGTGTGTGTGTGTGTGTGTGTGTGTGTGTGTGTGTGTGTGTGTGTGTGTGTGTGTGTGTGTGTGTGTGTGTGTGTGTGTGTGTGTGTGTGTGTGTGTGTGTGTGTGTGTGCACGAGGAAGAGAGGGAAAACATTGTAATAGTTTGTGAATCACAAACAAAGCTGTTTGATTATGCATTTGTTCAGAGGGGAGATGGGTTTAACATTTCAGCACACAATATACATTTGCACTCGAACAGGAGAATAGATTTCTTCACGAAAAATGTTCGATTATCTCTTGCAATGTGTCTTTATCACAAAAGATATTTCATGCAAGAGCTTTGTCGATTTGTTTAAAATGTATAATTCACTAACAATTTGAAGGGGATTCAAGAGTTTGTGTTTGTGCTTCATTGTACAGTTTGCTACACCTTCCTGCTAATAATTCAGACATTACACTGTAAAACGGTAACTTCACCCCCATCATCATCGACGGGGCCGTGGAGTGGAGAGGATCAAGAGCATGAAGTTCCTCAGTGTCCACATCACTGAGGACTTAACATGGGCCTCTGACACCAACACAGCCGCGAATAAGGTACGACAGTGCCTCTTCTCCCTCAGGACACTGAAACAATTTAGCATGGCCCCACGGATCCTTAAAATATTTACAGTTGCACCATCGAGACCATCCTGACTGGTTGTATTACCGTCTGGTATGGTAACTGCACCGCCATTGACAGGAAGGCCCTACAGAGTATGGTGCGAACAGCCCAGCACATCACTAGGGGTGAGCTCCCAACCATCGAGGACGTACAGGCGGTATCTAAGAAAGGCCAGAAAAACTGCCAAAGACTCCAACCACCCGAGAGACGGACTGTTCTCCATGCTCCCATCCAGAAGGTGGTACCAGTGAAATCAAGGCTCAGACCACCAGAGTCCTAAAAAGTTTATATCCCTGGCCAAAATATTGTTAAATGGCTAACAACTACTGCTCCCCCACACCTATGCTGCTGCTAAAATGATTAGTAATTAGATTTAGTACTACCACTATGCTGCTGTTAATTAAATATTGATTGTCATTACCACTAGTGTATATCTATTTATGCTGCTACTTTTCACTCTTGCTCCTGTTTATATGTACATATTATTGCAAGTATTTAGATATTCCTACTACAAGTCACTTTTCAGCCCTGTTTACATGTACTGTATATCTGCCTATCACACACACACTCACCACCACGCGAACTGTCACGTTCTGACCTTTATTTCCTGTGTTTTGTATTTAGTTAGTATGGTCAGGGCGTGAGTTGGGTGGGCAGTCTGTTTGTTTTTCTAGGTTTTGGGAATTTCTATGTTTCGGCCTAGTATGGTTCTCAATCAGAGGCAGGTGTCATTAGTTGTCTCTGATTGAGAATCATATTTAGGTAGCCTGGGTTTCACTGTGTGTTTGTAGGTGATTGTTCCTGTCTCTGTGTTTGCACCAGATAGGACTGTTTTAGGTTCTCACATTTGTTGTTTTTGTTAGTTATCTCATGTGTAGTTTCTTTATAAATTAAAGAACATGAATAACCACCATGCTGCTTTTTGGTCCGCTTCTCTTTCACCAGAAAACCCTTACAGAATCACCCACCAACCAAGGACCAAGCAGCGTGGTAAACAGAGGCAACAGCAGCAGCAGGAGAAGTGACAGGTGCAGCAGCAGCAGCAAAGGCAGCAGCAGGAGCAGCAGCAACAGCAGGAGAAGCAACAGCAGCAACAGCAGCAACAGCAACAGCAGCAACAGCAGCAGCAGCAACAGCAGCAGCAGGAGCAGCAGCAGCAGCAGCAGCAGCAGCAGCAGTGGGAGAGGCTGCACTATTTGGATAAATGGACTTGGGAGGAGATCCTTGACGGGAAAGGACCCTGGCAGAGCCAGGGGAATATTGCCGCCCCAAAGCCGAGCTGGAGGCAGCGAAAGCAGAGAGGCGGCATTATGAGGAGCTAGCACGGCAGAGCGGCTGGAAGCCCGAGACGCACCCCCAAAATTTTATTGGGGGGGGCACAGGGAGAGTGTGGCAGAGTCAGGAGCCAGACCTGAGCCAACTCCCCCTGTTTACCGAAAGGAGCCATGGATGTTATCCGAGCTGTCAGCGAAGCTGAGGGCTGAGTCTGAGAGGGTCGAGGAGTTATTGGACAGAATGGAGGAGAGTGAACGGATGGGAGATGAGGAGACACTCGAGGAGGTGTTAATAGAATTGGGGGAGTGCGAAGAGAGAGAGCAGTTGATTTGGCTTAGTATGCAAGGCGTTCGCCCTGAGGTGTGTGTCCCCAGCCCGGTACCACCAGTGCCGGCACACCGCACCAGGCTTGTCTCTCCGTCCCATCAACACAGGTGTTCCCGTCTGTCCGGCGCCGCTGCCGGAGCGTCGCGCCTGTCCGGCGCCGGAGCGTCCCGCCTGTCCGGCGCC
This sequence comes from Oncorhynchus gorbuscha, assembly GCF_021184085.1. Taxonomy (NCBI): domain Eukaryota; kingdom Metazoa; phylum Chordata; class Actinopteri; order Salmoniformes; family Salmonidae; genus Oncorhynchus; species Oncorhynchus gorbuscha. Next base: position 74,468,663 of record NC_060188.1, read on the forward strand.
GCTGCCTCCTGTGGCAGCTCCACGCACCAGGCTGTCTCTCTGTCTCCTCCCTGCAGGTGCTCCCGCCTGTCCGGCGCCGCTGCCGGAGCCCCTCAGCCCAGAGGCACCGGAGCCCCTCAGCCCAGAGGCGCCAGAGCCCCTGCCCCTCTGTCCCGAGCTGCCCCTCTGTCCAGTGGGGTCATTGAGAGGGGTTGCCATGGTGAGAAAGCCACGGAGGCGGACAATAAGGCGGACTAAGACAATGGTGAAGTGGGGTCCGCGTCCCGCGCCAGAACCGCCACCACGGACAGACGCCCACCCAGACCCTCCCCTATAGGTCAAGGTTTTGCGGCTGGAGTCCACACCTTTGGGGGGGGGGTACTGTCACGTTCTGACCTTTATTTCCTGTGTTTTGTATTTAGTTAGTATGGTCAGGGCGTGAGTTGGGTGGGCAGTCTGTTTGTTTTTCTAGGTTTTGGGAATTTCTATGCTTCGGCCTAGTATGGTTCTCAATCAGAGGCAGGTGTCATTAGTTGTCTCTGATTGAGAATCATACTTAGGTAGCCTGGGTTTCACTGTGTTTGTGGGAGATTGTTCCTGTTTCTGTGTTTGCACCAGATAGGACTGTTTTAGGTTCTCACGTTTGTTTTTTGTTAGTTATCTCATGTGTAGTTTCTTTATAAATTAAAGAACATGAATAACCACCATGCTGCTTTTTGGTCCGCTTCTCTTTCACCAGAAAACCCTTACACGAACTCCCAACCTCCCACCACTTATGCTACAGCCATGCTGTGTACTATTAGTAGTATTATTTATCCTGGTAACTAGCACTTTCTTCCTAATCCCTGCCTATACAGCGTGTACATGTCTTGCTCACTACTCCAGTATCTCTGTACATTTGGTACTGGCACTGACCCTGTATATAGCTTGTTCTCTTTTATTGTTTTGTATTATGAGTTGATATTGAATACTGAACTGTTGGGTAGGGCTTGCATGTGACAAATAATACCTAATTACCTAATGTCTATTTGTTTCCTCTCAAACCTAGACCGTGGGACAGGTTACCGTTGAAAATGCAATTTTTGCTCATTCTAGTCAGTCAACATCAATTAGCGCAATCTCTTGGCATTAGTGATCACAACTGAAATGAAGATATTGTTTTGGACTGGCAAAAGGAGAGAGATGAGTGCAGAAGTGGAAACCATAGCTAACGGTCCAGGCAGAATTGGGTCTGACAGGACAAGGGATGAGACAGTGGCTGGTTTGATCTCTTGATTAGCCACTTGAAATACTACAGTGCTGTTTGATTCTCCACACAGCTCTCCTGATGTCCCCATATCTGCATATTATGAGAGGAGGCCCAAAGGAAGGGAAGAGAGCAACACAGAACAGAAACAGAGAGTATGTGTCACGTGTTGCTCTCCCTTGTTTTTCTCCCAATTGGAGACCCGGTTTCCCGATAGCGATTAAATTTAGGCTCACAAGTGTTTTAATTATGCAACTTCCCTACAACGGCAGAAGGTAACAGCTTTCTCTACTAAAATCTTACCTAACATTACAATTATTTAACAATACTGACAACGATTCAGCTCCTAGAGAGATGTTGCCACCTACGGCTGCAAATATTGAGGCAGCCTATTCCAATGCTTACCCAATAAAATGCACTAAATAAACAATTTAGCACATTGCGAACGTTAGACTACACATTAAATATATATATATAGACACATTACAGACAGTAGCTTACAACTAGAACTCAATTGATTGAGCTAGGCCTAAAGCCTACTCTTTATGCTTTTTTTATTTATTTTTATTTAACCTTTATTTAACCAGGTAGGCTACTTGAGAACAAGTTCTCATTTGCAACTGCGACCTGGCCAAGATAAAGCATAGCAGTGTGAACAGACAGCACAGAGTTACACATGGAGTAAACAATTAACAAGTCAATAACACAGTAGAAAAAATGGGCAGTCTATATACAATGTGTGCAAAAGGCAGGAGGTAGGCGAATAATACAATTTTGCAGATTAACACTGGAGTGATAAATGATCAGATGGTCATGTACAGGTAGAGATATTGGTGTGCAAAAGAGCAGAAAAGTAAATAAATAAAAAACAGTATAAAAACAGTATGGGAATGAGGTAGGTGGAAATGGGTGGGCTATTTACCAATAGACTATGTACCACTGCAGCGATCGGTTAGCTGCTCGGATAGCTGATGTTTGAAGTTGGTGAGGGAGATAAAAGTCTCCAACTTCAGCGATTTTTGCAGATCGTTCCAGTCACAGGCAGCAGAGTACTGGAACGAAAGGCGGCCAAATGAGGTGTTGGCTTTAGGGATGATCAGTGAGATACACCTGCTGGAGCGCGTGCTACGGATGGGTGTTGCCATCGTGACCAGTGAACTGAGATAAGGCGGAGCTTTACCTAGCATGGACTTGTAGATGACCTGGAGCCAGTGGGTCTGGCGACGAATATGTAGTGAGGGCCAGCCGACTAGAGCATACAAGTCGCAGTGGTGGGTGGTATAAGGTGCTTTAGTGACAAAACGGATGGCACTGTGATAGACTGCATCCAGTTTGCTGAGTAGAGTGTTGGAAGCCATTTTGTAGATGACATCACCGAAGTCGAGGATCGGTAGGATAGTCAGTTTTACTAGGGTAAGCTTGGCGGCGTGAGTGAAGGAGGCTTTGTTGCGGAATAGAAAGCCGACTCTTGATTTGATTTTCGATTGGAGATGTTTGATGTGAGTCTGGAAGGAGAGTTTGCAGTCTAGCCAGACACCTAGGTACTTATAGATGTCCACATATTCAAGGTCGGAACCATCCAGGGTGGTGATGCTAGTCGGGCATGCGGGTGCAGGCAGCGATCGGTTGAAAAGCATGCATTTTGGTTTTACTCGCGTTTAAGAGCAGTTGGAGGCCACGGAAGGAGTGCTGTATGGCATTGAAGCTCGTTTGGAGGTTAGATAGCACAGTGTCCAATGACGGGCCGAAAGTATATCAGAATCGCCCGCAGCAGGAGCAACATCATTGATATATACAGAGAAAAGAGTCGGCCCGAGAATTGAACCCTGTGGCACCCCCATAGAGACTGCCAGAGGACCGGACAGCATACCCTCCGATTTGACACACTGAACTCTGTCTGCAAAGTAATTGGTGAACCAGGCAAGGCAGTCATCCGAAAAACCGAGGCTATTGAGTCTGCCGATAAGAATATGGTGATTGACAGAGTCAAAAGCCTTGTCGAGGTCGATGAAGACGGCTGCACAGTACTGTCTTTTATCAACGGCGGTTATGATATCGTTTAGTACCTTGAGTGTGGCTGAGGTGCACCCGTGACCGGCTCGGAAACCAGATTGCACAGCGGAGAAGGTACGGTGGGATTCGAGATGGTCAGTGACCTGTTTGTTGACTTGGCTTTCGAAGACCTTAGATAGGCAGGGCAGGATGGATATAGGTCTATAACAGTTTGGGTCCAGGGTGTCTGCTTTAATGCAGTTATTTCAGCTTTCATTTGAAGCATATTTTTATACGTTGCTTGTTTGTATCAATTGCAAAGAAATTGGCAACTTTGTACTATAATCAACCTTTTTCTGAAGTTATGGCATCAGAGAGATGGATAAACCATGTGATTCTATGTTTAACGGCGATCTTCTGTGTAGAAAGTGACGTGGGAGGGCAAAAAAGCATCTACCAACGCACTTAGCTGTTCTACAAGTGGTCTGAGGCAGGCGTTAGATTGAGTGTTTTCAAGTGCAACATTAATAACAGAGGTTTTGGGAAACAGCTTGGAGATTTAACGATGCTCCCACCAAGGTTCTAACAATGAACTTAGCCTTAAGATGCTTTTGAGAAACTGATACCGTCACCTGGACTATGTCCCACTCAACCGCCGATGACTTTGCAACCAGAGGGGGACCATACTTGTGAGTTTGGTTGAATACGTCTGTTCAGCATGTCTCCCTCCTCATGCATGTTTTCCTCTCCCCTCTCTATCATCTGCATTGGACCGGACCATGGGTTGGGTTCCACAGACGCTTGATGACGGAACGACTACCTAACGACTATATCTCTGGGACTGAACATATGGTTGGTGTGAATGTGTGTTTGAATGGTGTGAACCCAATATAGTTGTTTGATTAAATATATTTTTAAATATTCATAACCTTGTCTGTGTGGTGGCCTGGGACCTAAGAAATCGTTTTTTGACATCCCTTGAAGGTCTCAACGGACCTAAATGACACATGGTGATTCTCCAAATGAGTTTGCCTTCAGCATTTCACCAGCCTACTCTATGTGAGCCAATGAATAGCCTTCACAGATCTGTGCTTTAATGCCTGTTCAGTTCAGATGTGAAGAAAGACTATCCTTGATTCATTCTAATGGTAATAGGGAACTAATCTATACAGGTTCTGCAGATGGCATGCGTGTGTTGTGTTGTGTCAAGGTACAGTATGTATGTTAGGAGCTGGTAGAGGCAGGTGTTATTCTGTTAATCTCGTGACTAGTGTCATAAGGTTGTGTCATGTCCAAACAGGCATGTAGTTATGCGCCAAGCAGTGTGTCAAAACGCTTGAGTAAGCAAACCAGGTTGAAAAGGAAGAGGAAGAAGGCATGAGTTAATTATCACTGAAAATGACACTATCACAAACGCCAGTCTAATGCTCATTTATTTCCGTAGAGAGACAGACATCCGACAAACTATTTTTCAAGATGCTTCCGTTGTGTATGGATTACTACAAATGTTATTGTGCATAGTGTATTTTAGCACTCTATCAAATAGGCAGAGCAATTAGAAAAAATGTATCATTGTCATCCAACCGAATAAGAATAGGCAGCAAAAACAGTGGAAGTTTCTTAGAATGGCTATAAAACGGTAATTTTGGATCCTGGACGTTGATTGGTTGATAGCCATTATTTATTTCTGATAATTAACACGACACCATAATGCCATAATTACATTTCTAGTCTCAATGAGCATCCACAGCCCAGCCAGACATGTATTAACTTAATCTCCCACGAAAAAAAGTGTTTAGACAAAATTTCCCCATGCTTCTTGCCTAGAATCTGGTTTGGTACAGTGCCTTGCTGCGTGCCTATCCGACCTGTGCAACATGTTGCTTTTTGTTTGTTATCCCCACCCCCTATGCTTGAGTTGTACATTTATTTATTGCAGTTTTACAGCAAATTTTCTGCAATTCTACACATTTTGCCATGACTTATGTCATGTTAATGAGAGTGACTAACCAAATCAATCGTGAACCCCTGAAGGTCAGGGCTCCTGGGCACATGCCCTGCATTCCCAGTTGGTAATTACTACAAGTTCAGATAGCCTATTTTAAAAATCTAAAACATTTTAACTGACATGGGATAATTGAATGACTGTCAGTAAGTGACATATAACAAGAGGAAAACTGCTGTTGCACAACCAAATTTCGAAATCGCACCTTGTGTATTCTACTATTCTAATTCTCAACAGTAAGATGAGACACCGACTGAGTTCCTAACATTTTTTACATTCGGTGACCTTCGTTTGAAGCTACGGTCCTGCTTTGTGCTGACAACTTCTCTGATCCAGGCAAATTAATTTATCAGGATCATTGTAATGCATACGGTGCCTTCGGAAAGTATTCAGACCCCTTCACTTCTCCACATTTTTTTACTTTACAGCCTTATTCGCAAATATACTAAATATAAAAAACAAAAATACCTTATTTACAGACGAGTTCAGATCCTTTGATAAGAGACCCTAAATTGAGCTCAGCTGCATTCTGTTTCTATTGATCATCCTTGACATGTTTCTACAACTTCATTGGAGTCCACCTGTGGTAAATTCAATTGATTGGACATGATTTGGAAAGGCACACACCTGTCTATATAAGGTCCTACAGTTGACAGGGCATGTCAGAGAAAAAAACAAGCCATGAGGTCAAAGGAATTGTCCAGAGAGCTCCGAAACAGGATTGTGTCGAGGCACAGATCTGGGGAAGAGTACTAAATAATGTATGCAACATTGAAGGTCCCCAAGAACACAGTGGCCTCTTAAATGGAAGAAGTTTGGGACCACCAAGAGTCCTCCTAGAACTGGCCACCCAGTAAAACTGAGCAATCGAGGGAGAAGGGCCTTGGTCATGGAGGAGCTCTAGAGTTCCTCTGTGGAGATGGGAGAACCTTCCAGAAGGACAACCATCTCTGCAGCACTCCACCAATCAGGCTTTTATGGTAGAATGGCCAGATGGAAGCCACTCCTCAGTAAAAGGCACATGACATCCTGCTTGGAGTTTGCCAAAAGGCACCCAAAGACTCTCAGACCATGAGAAAAAATATTATCTGGTCTGATGAAACCAAGATTGAACTCTTTGGCCAGAATGCCAGGCGTCATGTACATAGAAAACCTCACACCATCCCTAAGGCGAAGCATGGTGGTGGCAGCATCATTTTGTGAGGATGTTTTTCAGCGGCAGGGCCTGGGAAACTAGGCAGGATCGAGGCAATGGATCAGGGCTCCCGAGTGGTGCAGCAGTCTAAGACACATCACTACAGACACCCAGGCTGTATCACAGTCCCATATGTCAGCGCACAATTGGCCCAGAGCCGTACGCGTTTGGCCGGTGTAGGCTGCCATTATATATAAGAATATGCTCGTAACTGACATGCCTAGTTAAATTTAAAAAAAGGATAATTCCAAGATGAATGGAGCAAAGTACAGAGAGATCCTTGATGAGCACTCAGGACCTCAGACTGGGGCAAAGGTTCACCTTCCAACACGACAATGACCCCAAGCACACAGCCAAGACAACACAGGAATGGCTTTGCAACAAGTCACTTAATGTCCTTTTGTGGCCCAGCCAGAGCCTGGACTTGAACCCGACCGAACATCTCTGGAGAGTCCTGAAAATAGCTGATGCAGAAACTTTCCCATCCAACCTGACAGAGCTTGTGAGGATCTGCAGAGAAGAATGGGAGAAACTCCCCAAATACAGGTGTGCCAAGATTTTAGAGTTATACCAAGGGATCTGAGTACTTTCCGAAGGCACTGTATATCCAAAGAATTGGCAATAGAAACAAAGGTCAAACAAATGAAAATACACATAGTTTGCTGTCATTTCAGCTGCTTGAAGTGATTGCATGTTAGGCAAACGAGATGTGACAGTATCCTAGCTATCCTCCATAACTATCTTATTGGCTCGACAATCTGCGATATGTTGCTTATTTATGAATGATGTATTAAATCATTATTTATTGAAGTTATTTTCTTTCCTTTTTGTGCAATTCTACAAGATGATTTACACGAGATGTCGTTAGATCTGAAGCAAAGCAAAGCAAATCTAATTTTATTGGTCACATACACATACTTAGCAGATGTTATTGAGGGTGTAGCGAAATGATAGTGTGTTCCTAGCTCCACCAGTGCAGTAGTATCTAACAATTCACCACAATACACATATCTAGAAGTAAAGAATGGAATTAAGAAATATAAATATTAGGTTGAGCAGCCTAATATGGATTATATTTTGATGAGCAGCCAACCACAGGTCTGCCAAAATCAATACCATCATTACATGAGTATGCTGTCAGCACCAAGCACACTGATTAAATGAACTGCATGCCAATCATGCTTGTGGATCATGCAAGATAATCAGGTTAAATATCAATGTAAGAGTTACTCCTAGTAATCATACTCCTGTGTTGTCGTGAAAAAAAACAAATGGAACGTGTGAATGTTCTATTGATTTCCTTTCCTCAAATTGACACATTAATGATCAGTTTAGTACTGGGGGTGTGGGGGGGGGGGCTTGGCAGGGAAATCCCTGATTGACAGCTTCAAAGGTTGAATGATTTACCCACTAATCTGTTCAGCAGCTGTCGATCATTAATTACCTTGCCTCACATGCTCTTAGGCACATACACACACATGCCTCCCTTTTCCAAAGACAACCACTGAGCCTTGGTGGGAGAAGCTTGGCAGTGAATAAAAGACAGTGGGATGAAGAATGGCGGAAGGATGGGAGAAGACAGAACTAGACGAGGAGGCACCAAAAGACTCAATGAGAGTGTGTTAGTCTAGCAGGGAGACAGATGTGTATGGGCTTTTTCCTGTAATATCTGAAACAGAACTTCCCTAGACTGGGGTGATTGCTTTACCAGCCGACAGCAGCCCCTGACCATTACTCTTGCTGAGAAACGTCATGTCAGGGCAGCCAGATGAGTTTTTAAATGAGCATCACTTCTCCTATTTCAAATGGCCTCATGTTATGGCCTCATGTTATGGCATCCTATAGGAATTAATTTTATGTGCTAGCTGCTTTCCTATATGGGGCCCAAATATAAACTTGATCAAAGCAGGGGGAGGCAGGTTTGGCCTTGTCATGGTGGGACCAGTGTGGTGTAGGGCTATAGTTCAAACACTACATAGCCACTACAAAAGTGGAATGGGTAAAACCATGTGCTGCTCCTCTACCCCACCTCTGATGAATTAAAATTGTATTAAGTATCAGGCATCAAGGTAAGACCCAAGTGCAGACTGTGTGACTTAATGTTTATTGTAAAAACAGGGGCAGGCAGGGGTCGATAATCCAGAGTAGGAGCAAAGGTACAGGACAGGCAGAGTGGTCAGGCGGGTGGGTCCAGGGTCAGGACAGGCAAGGCAAGGGTCAAAAACCAGGAGGATGAGGAAAAAGAGAGGCTGTGAAAGACAGGAGCTGACAGGACAACCGCTGATAAGCTTGACAAACTGGCACAGACAGCCAGAAAACACAGGTATAAACACCCAAAGGATAAGTGGGGAAGATGGGCAACACCTGGAGGGGGTGGAGACAAAGCACAAGGACAGGTGAAACAGATCAGGGCATGACATTAAGCTTTAATGAGAACTGGGCATTTCCTCAGCCAAGAACAGGACAATGTGGATGAAGAATAGCCTGGTTGAGGTGGAATTGTTGTTGGAAGGAGTTTGAACATGAAGGGGGGGCTTTTTAATAGGACCGTTTTGATAGTAGGAGGAGAACTTAGATCAGTCGAAGAAACCTATAAAGACTGAGTGGAAGGGCACTTTCGATAAACACATAAGTGGCTCATGAAAAGAGTATGGGAGGGGCATTAGACCACATATTATTAAACATAGTTGAATGTTTAGAGAGAACGCACGATCCTGTGGCTTCTGAGATGGAGTGGTCTCTGAAGCCTTTTGGATCAAAAAGAATGGTCTAAAAATAAACATGTACATGACATAAGGTAATGAGAGACTAAATGCTACAGCCACAGTGTGAGCAGTGGGTTTTCAGAGACCCTACCTTAAACAGGACCCCTTTACATATGCTAAATAAACATGTACATGACATAAGGTAATGAGAGACTAAATGCTACAGCCACAGTGTGAGCAGTGGGTTTTCAGAGACCCTACCTTAAACAGGACCCCTTTACATATGCTAAATAAACATGTACATGACATAAGGTAATGAGAGACTAAATGCTACAGCCACAGTGTGAGCAGTGGGTTTTCAGAGACCCTACCTTAAACAGAACCCCTTTACATAGGATAAATAAACATGTACATGACATAAGGTAATGAGAGACTAAATGCTACAGCCACATTGTGAGCAGTGGGTTTTCAGAGACCCTACCTTAAACAGAACCCCTTCACATAGGATAAATAAACATGCACTTTCAGTGATCTGAAAGTGATTATTTTAACAGGAGGAATGGGAAATGTTAGGGCGGCACTTTAGACACTGAAACCTTTGTGTGATGCCTCCCCTCTCCCCCTATCATATCTTGCTATTCTTCTCAGATCTCACCAACTTTCATTATGTCTGTAGTTCTTTGTAATAAAGGTAGCCTCCGTGTTGCACACAATAGCCTACATAATGTATGCATAACTCTCTCTTAGGGTTAGTGTTGAGCAATAATGTATTGTAATTGTGTGAACATGCCGCAAGCTAGTGCTCCCCTTCCATTTTTAGTTCTTTGTTTACTCGTCTCACATACATTTGTTTTTTAGCTCTCAGGCTATATGCCACTGGGCTATTAAGTGGGATTAGATCTTTATGTTCCCCACAGCAACAGATGTGCAGCAGAAAGAGGAACATGGCTGATAGTAAACAAGTTGGGCTGTATTGTCTGCACTAATTTACTCTCATATACCAAACACTGAACAAACACAGAAAAAAAACAGCAAATTATGTTTTGGTCCTCCTTTTAAAATGGTTTTCCAGCAGAAGTCTTAAATCAATAGCACAGATTTGAATGGATTATTAAATACAGTATATTTCATTATAGTTTTCTAGTTCTAGATGTGATTAGTCTTACTAAGCTTATTTTTTGCCTTGGTTTGATCCTTACCGTTGGAAACCCCATTCATTTATGCAGCATCAGGTGCTGGTTGGTAATTATATATTTAAGCAATAATGCCTGAGGAGGTGTGGTATGTGGCCAATATACCATGGCTAAAGGGTATTATTATGCACGACGCAGTGCAGAGTGCCTGGATGCAGCCTTTAGCCATGGTATACTGGCCACATACCACAAACTCCTGAGGTGCCTTATTTCTATTAGAAATTGGTTACCAACGTAAAAAGTAATGTTTTGTCATACCCATGGTATATGGTCTGATATACCACGGCTTTCAGCTAATCAGTATTCAGGGCTCAAACTACCTGGTTTATAATGATAAATAACAGGCTAACTGCAGAGAAACAGATAACTGTATTATTTCATCTTGTTGCGTTTTACAAGTAAACTAAACTTACTTTAACTATTAGGATCAATGCAGTAGAATTTTGGCATAATATCCCATACACTAGGCACAGATTAAACTATAACAATGAATATCTTATTTCAGTATCAGCACGGGTCTATCATTTCCACACACTTTCCTGTCTCTGACACATCGCACACCTTATCACTGACAGATTCCAAAGTAGCATAATGTCAGCCTGCTCCTGTATTATCACCCCTAGGCCAGCAGAAAGCTTTACAACTACCACATATGAATTGCTATGTTTCACTTTTAAACTCCTGAATGTAGCGACTCAGGAGGGATAACTTAGTTAAACTATAAACGTTTCTTACCTAAGGGGTCTTTGTGGTACATAATCAAAGACAAAATACAAATGCCATATTACTGCAACAAAATACACAAGAACATGCCTGGATTAATTTAAATGATTATGTAGGTGAATATCCCAGTATGTTCATACTGTAGCTTGTACATCGGTATGTGTGTTGATTTTCCCTATGAGGATAAAACAAATCCGATAACCGTTCCCTTACATTACACTCATTGTGTTTTTGGAAAGATTGGGATGGCAGACCAAGATATTTGTGTGTGAAATAGAGGTGGTAAACACAGAAAAGAGGGGTAATGCATGAATGGCGATCGCAGGGGTAAACTACATGGAAGATACTGCTTTGATGTTTACTCTGTGTTGTTTATATGAGCAATACCCCTTTGATCTCATTATTCGAACAGTCTGGAGCGGGGTGTCAGTGTATTACCTACTGCTAAAGTCTGTACCCCACACACCCACCTACCTTTCACCAACTGGGAGGAGAGGGGGTTTTAGTATCAATCTGAACAAGACCACTCCTATTTTAAAATGACTATTTACCTCACAAATCACCTGTCAGAAAGAAATTAAGTCATCCTTACACTTAAATGTCAATGCCAGAGCACATACCAAAAAACTGTTTTAGACTTATTTCCACTGTATAGCATCAAAGGCATGCTATGAAATTCCATCAGTAGTTCTGATGAATGTAGTCACATCATATGAGATAATGTCCTTATTCTCACCTTCCCATAAACATTGCAGCTGATGGAGGCCAGATGTGCTAGGCCTTCCCTACCTCCAGTCCAGGTCCACATGGTTTGGGGATTGAGGTGGGGAAAGGAGGGTTGCTGTGTGTGCGCGTCTGCGTAGCCACAAGGGTTCGCGCTGAGGAAATGATGCAACTCCAGCTGCTCACATGAGGATCTCTGCCGAAGCACTATCCTCACAGATCTGCACCTGGCTACTGGTTTTCTAAAAACTACTAAAACAAGTTTTACGCCAATCACAGTTTGGCTAAAGGCAAATAAAAGCATTATAAGATATAAACGCTTCCTTGACGAAGATGTCACATCCACTAAGAGACAAGACAGCCAAAAAGCTTTTGGAAGTAGTCATATCTTATCTATACCAGACCATAAAGACTTTACTCATATAACATCTTGGAAGAGTTGATAGAAGTAACCCTGACTAATCTTCTGCATCTGTGCCTGCTCCTTACCCAACCCCTGTAGACAATGGGCCTTCTAATCAGGTCCTGAAAAGCCATGTTTAATGCATGCATATCATCTTGATGAAGAGGCAGAGAGGAGCCATATGATGAACCATCCATATGAATACACAACTAAAAATGTGACTGAATAATGCTCTGGTAGGACTTCAGAACAATCTTAGTGAAGCTCCATGGTGATAATGTACATTTTCCATAGCTTAGCTTAAAACACCTATAAAAAGCATGTGGAATTGCAGGCCCCAGACCGAGTGCAATGGTTACCCATTTACAGGGCCATGCTGGGTAAGTGTTAGGTTGAGAAAGAAAAGTGCAGCGGTGCTGTGAAAAGAGCGCTGAGACCTGTCATAGAAAAAAATAAGACAGGGTAGAAAATAAACCTGAATATGAAGCTCACTTGTAGACATTTACCCACGTGCTCATATCATGCTGTCTGTTGCCTAGTTACCCTTTGATTCAGATTTGATTAAAACGATTGTCTGGAAATGGTCCAAAAAAAAGTCACCACTGTTGATTTGCAATATTGATTAAATGCATATCAGAAAAGGTTACAATCACTTGTAACCTTTCATTCATGTTATCACTGTTAGAGTATTGGTAAACTACATAGCTTTTTTCATACATGATAGCTTGAAATAACATTATGATCAAACTAAATGTCAAAGAGCAGATATATTTCAGGGTATGTTTGCCATCAGTCCATCAGTAATTTAAAGATGCACTGAGTAGTTCATCAACGGAACACCAATGTGTTACGCTGGTCCATAGGATCCTATAGTTCTAACACTGATGCTTTTGGGAAACCAAACCCATTTTTATTACTTCTTTCAGCAAATCTACATTCCATTGTACTTTATTTTGCCTACCTCTTGTTTTTCAAGCTTGCAAGTTTCTCTGAGGTGAGGATTATTATTAACAAAGAAGTTGTGATGAGAAGGCTCTCATTACTTCAGTCCAATTGAAACGGGTTCTATTGGGCAAACATTGCTGCTCTTTCATGCCTTCCTCATGTCACCATGGCAACACACCAAACCCTGCAGGCGTCTGCCAAACTGATAGTCCATGTAACACAGAGCGCACACATACACCAATTCACCCACCGACCCATCCACCCACACAGAAACACACACACACGAGTACTTTGTAAAGTCCTCTTATTGGCAACAGCTATGGGGTTTGTCATATATTTGTAATAAAGCCAGTATTTCCTATCTTCTTAAACCAGGGCTAATTTGCAATAATTGTGGAGAAGTAAATGGCCTCCGGCATTCAACATCTTGTGATGCAGATCTGGCTAATGGCTTTATGTTGAGATAGAATCAGCACTTGGGGGCAGGATCACAGAGTGGAAGCCGATCACAAGACCTTCCCTGCGGGGTGTAATGGCATTTTCCACAGATGAGCTGGGCTGTCGCTGCGCTTTTAGGAAACTAGAGACAACGACACTCAATGTGACAGTCTAGCACCTTCTGCAGTAGGTCTACAAACAGTGAACTGCCTTCCTGCCTGCCAACCACTTCTTAGCAGATGATACAATGAAGTTTCATTTGTCGTATGTACAGGATACACATGGTATACACCATCCAATGAAATGTTTGCAGGTTCCTTCGACAATGCAAAAATAAGAAATAAAATGCAATACGAATATAAAGTAAACAGCGCAGTAGAATAGAACACATATTTTAGCATAAGTATATTAATCATCAAATTATATTTCTATAGCCCTTTTCAAAGTATCTCAAAGCATAAATATAATAGAATTTGATAAATGTTCTGTACAACTGATGCTTAGAAAAGGTCTATCAATAATAATTTCTAGGTAGATTAAGTTGCTTTAAGAAAGTTTAAGAAAGTTTCTCATGCGTGACAATTTGCCATAATTAGACTGATGTCATTAGTAGCAGTTGCATCTAGACAAACTATATCAACAGTAGAGTACACTAAACAGTATTTATGTAGCGTTGGAGCACAAATGGCATAAAATGCCCTCCGGGTCAGTTTTAGTAGTTATCCGATTCACTTGAGCTCAAGACAGCTTTTCTCTTATTCACACATTGAAAGAGCTCTCTGATGACCTAGCTCGCTAATGAAAATACTAATTGAAGTGTGAAACACAATCTTTAAAAAAAAATCATTTTGCAGATGATTCCACTTGTACAAGCTTGTGAGTAAAACAATAGGCTAAGCAAATGTCTGTTGGTAATGATCATCATACAGTATGTTTGTTGCTTTTGTTTACTTCATAAATAAGCTACAGTACATTGTAAACTGGTCTAAAAACATAGGCTGTCATTGAAAATATTCCCTGCCAAGTTAGTGTGAAAATTGTGAGCGGTAGTGTGAATCAGCTCCCTGCCAAAATACTCACACATAATACGTAAACACGACCACTGACCTACATCTACACACACAGAGAAATACTGTTAACATACATGCACAAACAGGTCTTAGGATGCGCCGCTGTGCAGAAGATTTAAATGATCTTCACTCGTTAAAGTAACCGTCCCTAGTGCAGTCTAATTAGCATTTAATGGGACACCAAATCCAGCGCAGTAGGCTTGTTATTTAAGGATAAAGCTCATCTCTCATTTGAATGCTTGGTTCATAAGCTGCACTAATTAAGTTTCATTAGCATTATTAATTAAACATGAAAAGTTCCTCATTCCCCATCTATGTTGGTGTCTGCTTCAGAATGGCACGGAGTGACACCTCACTGCAGCACCATTGGAAATCACCTTCAAATAAAACATGCTATCATGCCTCAATGACTACATGGACTCTGGAATGGATCAAACTAATTGAGCTATAACTAACACTTACGTTGAAGACAGTAACAGTAACATCTGTTAAGTGTGATTACAAATGCCAGTATCACCAAAGGAACATGACCTTGGGAGCAGCCATTTGAAACTAACTGTACAACATACACCTACAAAATATGTGGTCCTTCTGTAGCTCAGTTGGTAGAGCATGGCGCTTGTAACGCCAGGGTAGTGGGTTCGATCCCCGGGACCACCCATACGTAGAATGTATGCACACATGACTGTAAGTCGCTTTGGATAAAAGCGTCTGCTAAATGGCATATATTATTATTATTATTATAAAATATCCCAATAGGTGGACTAGGACCACAGTAGACAAAAGGCCGTCAGTCAAAGGTTTCACATTCCCCAGCAAGAAAACCAATAATGTCTCTCAGTCTCTCAAACAGAAGTGGGAACTAACAAAGAGTCACTGACAACCAAAACGAAACAGGTGGGGTTTTAGGAGGGGTTCTGAAAGACACTCCACAACTGAAAGTTGACTAGCAACAACTGGGACCTAAAAGACACCCACTATGAGTATCAACTAAATTTACCCACTAAGAGGCAAACAAAAGGAAAACCCACAACAAAATTAAAGACAGGAAGCAAACTAAAGACTACACAAAATTAAAACGGGGAAGATCAGACAAATGCATGTTTTTCTAGAAATCAAATAGGGAGAGAGAGCCAAGTAAAGGTATTGACCCTCCACTTCTCACAAGAGAACTGGGCCAGCCAATCTTAAATAGCACCTGGGACAGCAGAGGTGAAACACCTTCCCACTAACGAGATGACAAACCAGCACAGGTGTAACACATACTGACTAACGAGGTGACACCAATCGGTGAGCCCTATGTGCTAACGTGATACACGTGCTAAAAGTTCAACCACACTAAGGAGTGCTGGTTTGTTTGCAGTCCAAGTGTTTACTGAGGACTGCTCTGAAACCCACAATTAGTGCCATAGTCCCCCCAATCTCAACAAAGCCCTTTCAAAAGCCTAATTCCACTTCTCTGTCACTTGTGAAGCATATAGTTACAACAGGTGTTGAACCAATTGCACACAGTGAGGGAGAACCCTGTAGCATGGCACTTGGCAGTATATCTTGGCACTTGGATTTGATTAGTCTTTTGGAAGTTGGAAATTAGCTGACTTGGGTCCAGTGATGATGCCAGTGATGCCAGTGCTGATATAGACACACCAGTCCTCATCTCTTACAAGACAGGGCTGAGTGAAACAAAATCAATTGAGCCATATACTTGTTCTCTGTGCCTGGGTTATGTGTTGGTGTTTCCCAGCCCTGTCTTCTACCCAAACCAGCTTGCTGTTGTGATCTAATCATGAGCCGTATGCAGCGACATGAGCCTTATGCGGTGTCCAAGAGACATTTGTTGTGTCTGAGGAAATGACAATGACAACTCATACCATATTGGTTGATTGAAATTGCAAAGCGGGCTTATAATTGATCAGTAAACTACTGTGGGTGTAAGTCGCTTTGGATAAAAGCGTCTGCTAAATGGCATATATTATTATTATTATTATTATTATTAAGTTTTGACAGGCTTTTTGCATGGTATTTCAGTATTTTAATTCTTCATAATGATACTCTTGCAAAGACGTCAAGCAGTTTTACACCAAATATTCAAACACAGTAGCACCCATTAGCAGGCACTTTAATGTATTGTTGTCAGGTGGTCCTCAAGGACAAGAAATCCCGTAGTACCTGAATGGGAGAAAAAAAAGAGTCCCATAGGTAAGCCAGCTCGAATAAAAATGAGTTTTGCCTTCTCTGTGTCGTTTCCCAAATGCCTCCCCTTGGCAGCCTAAAGCTTCTCCGTCAGTGAGAGATGTAGTTGGATGCACAATAAAGCAACATAACCTGCTTTCATTTTCAGCCAACAGATATTTTGATACAGTCTATTTGGGGAAAAAGACTATGCTTCTGCATAAGAAATGTCAACATATAGGCATATGCCAGTGAGATCTATTTATCCTCTCCATGCTATTTACTTCTCAGACTCCACAATAAGCACCAGCCTGTAGAGACACTGCAAACAGAACTGCTCTCATTTCATCATACAGGGCATACTTCTATTACTTGAAATTGAAGGACATGGGAAATTAAAGATTAGGTTCGAAAGCAAATGCATTTTGATGTTATGGTACTGTAGATCACATATCTGTTGCTGTGTTGAAGTCTACTCTAGACTAAGGGCGCATGCAGTCTCCAGGCCTGTAATGAACTGTGTGTTGTTGATGGCTTATTTTTGATTTGGTTCTGAGAGGGTGCCGTTGGGGAAATATGAGGGAGGTGTGAAGAGAGTTCTAGATTGAGCTGTCTGACTGCTGAGATGTGCTTCTCTGTCTTAATCAATGGGCTGTATCGCATCAACAACCGCATTAATATTTTCCACTTGGACTCCCTGTTTATTGTCAAGCACATGGTTGATTGGTGTTGTCTTACTCAATGACAGAATGTTCTTTTCGTGATGCACAAGAGGTAAAGACAGATTATGTATTCACAAGTGATCTGACATGCCTATGCCAGAGTCTTAACATATTACAGACCATTAACCTCTGTCAAATTGAACGAACTTCTTCT
This sequence comes from Oncorhynchus gorbuscha, assembly GCF_021184085.1. NCBI lineage: Eukaryota > Metazoa > Chordata > Actinopteri > Salmoniformes > Salmonidae > Oncorhynchus > Oncorhynchus gorbuscha. Next base: position 74,486,328 of record NC_060188.1, read on the forward strand.
ACAAAGTAAATTGTAAACCAATTTGAGACAGATGAGTGCACTCTACCTACAGCATTTCTAATAGGCAGTGCAGTACTATTTACATCATCATACAGTGCATGTATTTCCATGTTTGGTTTAGTACTGCACAATAATAATGAATATTCAGGCAGAAATTCAACAGCAGTTATTTTACTCTCAAATGCACTTTTATGAAGCATGGCTCACTAATGTGCAGGTCACAGCTTTCAAACGTGCTCAGGTCCATGGATCCATCCAATAAAATGATTAGCATGTGTAATTAAACAGCAGTAATTATACCGTATCTCTCCATTAAGGATTAGCTACCCGTTGCTTCCAGTCAGAGCGGCTAGAAGAGGTAGCGTGCTACATGAAGTGAGTCTGGTGATAGGGCCAATGTGATGATTAGGTTTGGGGTGCAGCTATACTCTTTCTCCTGTGACTTGTCTTTCCATCATTAGGAACAACACTAACTCGATTTCAATCACTTTCACTCTGTCACTTTCCACCACTTGCTCAATCACTTGCTCTCTAACACTCAAAGACTATTTTAATCACTGTCTTTCTCTGCTAGTGTTTCCCCTCACTCGCTCTCAGAGACATATCAATCATCCTCTCCACCAGCCTTTCCCTAACTTACTCTCACACCCAGGAAGTGTAACACCGCTTTTATAATTCCCAAATTCATTGACAAGATATTTAAGGCACCATCTCGGATAATGTAAGGCAGGCTGTCACGTTGTTTCGTAATAATGCTGGTCGGACCAAGTTCCACATACTTTTAATGAATAAAGTGAAACAAATACAACAACAACAAAAATACAAAACAATAAAGACTCAAACTAACCGTGACGACAAATGCTGTGCTAACAGGCAACTAAACATAAACAATATTAAAAAAAAATGCCACTTAAGTATGATCCCCAATTAGAGACAACGATAACCAGTTGCCTCTAATTGGGAGTCATACAAATCACCAACATAGAAATCAAACCTAGAACCCCACATAAAAAATATAAACAAGAACAAAAACCCCTAGTCACGCCATGACCTACTCTACCATAGAAAATACAGGTTTTCTATGTTCAGGATGTGACACAGGCACAAAATTTCACCTCACATGCAAGTGAAGTGGGCTGTCTTTGTTGCTCAAAAATGTAAATAATTGTGTAATAATGTATATCCCATCAAACATTGTCACAGCCAGCAGACAGTTCATGTGACAGTAACAGTTTACTGCTGAAGCTGTGATCTCTTCAACACCAGATTATTGAACAACATATATTCAGATCATGACTACATCATTGGGGAAGGATAAGGAATTATTACCACAACATCACAGATTTGGAGAAGAAAAAGAAAGAAATTAGCTACATTAGACCCACCTTTTAAAAGAAAATATAGAAAACTCTTAACATTTATAGATTCTGTTTTAAAACAAAATATATTTGATGAAGTGTAGCACCTCAAAGCCTGTTCTCACTTGTTTACAAGGTCTAATGACCTTACCAGAAAATAATTAATTCCATCCATCACTAAATAATAGGTTCACTGTTTATCCCCATTTTGAGGCAAGGAGAGTTTATCCTTTGATAATTAGCGTCTCTCAGTGAGGAGCTTAAAAATAAACAGAGGTGTTAGTTATGTGTGAATAAATAATTCCATGCTTTGATAACAACAGGACACCCTCAAGCAGAGAAACAGTAGCGAGCTACAGCTAATTAAGACAGGATTTGGCTGAAAAGCAAGGCTATTTTTCCACATTATGCATAGATTTATTTATGAATGCATGGACTACATTCGCAGTGGCCTAAAAATGATTGGGATACCAACAAATGCTTTGCATCTGATTATCACAATAGTGTGAATATATGTTGTGCCTTCGACCATCGTTTTGCCACATATTTGTGTCCATGCCAGCCTAATTGTTGAAGTTAACACACAATGTCCCCATTCTGTGTTGCTTTTGTTGTTATTTACAGGATTTCTGAGCAAATCTTCCCTGTGAAGAATACCAATAATTGGAATAGTCTCAACCAGCCACCATCTCGTACCCCTTAATGGACCTTCATCAACACGTCTACACACACTAACGTCATCCGAAACCTTTACAGTACCTCCACACCCAAACATCATGAGAAAATGTCACAACCATAGGTCGAGACACCCATTAGATGCCACTTCCCTGACATTTCATCCACCCAGTACATACCTAACACCTCAGCTGCCCCGACAGCTCTGCTTGTCCACTTCACATCCACATCCCTCACAGCAACACCAGTCCAAACAGCCCCAGTCTCCCACCGCCCAGCCATTGTCCCACTGATATCTGCTCCACAAAGATGCAATATATCTCCGAATTCGGAATCGAGATGTGAGATTCATTAGGTTTATTTGGGCGGCAGGGTAGCCTAGTGGTTAGAGCGTTGGACTAGTAACTGGAAGGTTGCAAGTTCAAATCCCTGAGCTGACAAGGTACAAATCTGTCGTTCTGCACCTGAACAGGCAGTTAACCCGCTGTTCCTAGGCCGTCATTGAAAATAAGAATTTGTTCTTAATTGACTTGCCTGGTTAAATAAAGGTAAAATAAAAAAAATTCATGCAAACATTTTCCTATAACAATAAACAAAACCATCTACATTCCCCCTGTGAATCATCATTAATATGGACCCTACTTTAGAGAGAAGGGACTCGAATGTTGCTCACTGAAGACTATTTTTTTAAACTTTAATTTTAGCATGACATCAATCTGCATGAAGACACAGGAACAATGAGCGACAGAGATACATAGAATTCACAGAAATGAGTTTCTGGTAACATCCTTGATAACACCGATGACACTCAGTGTACCTCATTTCTATACATAAGCCTGCACTATGCATCGGCTCATGCTTGCATTTCATAACTAGGCCTATATCTATTTAAATATCACAAGAGTTAAATATTGACTCAATGGCTGGTTCACATCTAACCAAGCAAGAGTAGACCAATACAAATCAAATCAAATTTTATTTGTCACATACACGTGGTTAGCAGATGTCAATGCGAGTGTAGAAAAATTATTGTGCTTCTAGTTCCGACAATTCAGTAATAACCAACGAGTAATCTAACCTAACAATTCCACAACTACTACCTTAAACACACAAGTGTAAAGGGATAAAGAATATGTACATAAAGATATATGAATGAGTGATGGTACAGAACGGCATAGGCAAGATACAGTAGATGTTATGGCGTACAGTATATACATATGAGATGAGTAATGTAGGGTATGTAAACATAAAAGTGGCATAGTTTAAAGTGGCTAGTGATACATGTATTACATAAAGATGGCAAGATGCAGTAGATGATATAGAGTACAGTATATACATATACATATGAGATGAGTAAAGTAGGGTATGTAAACATTATATTAAGTGGCATTATTTAAAGTGGCTAGTGATACATTTTTTCCATCAATTTCCATCAATTCCCATTATTAAAGTGGCTGGAGTTGAGTCAGTTTGTTGGCAGCAGCCACTCAATGTTAGTGGTGGCTATTAACAGTCTGATGGCCTTGAGATAGAAGCTGTTTTTCAGTCGGGTGGTTGTTGTCCTTGATGATCTTTATGGCCTTCCTGTGGCATCGGGTGGTGTAGGAGTCCTGGAGGGTAGGTAGTTTGCCCCGGGTGATGCGTTGTGTAGACCTCACTACCCTCTGGAGAGGCTTACGGTTGTAGGCGGAGCAGTTGCCGTACCAGGCGGTGATACAGCCCGACAGGATGCTCTCGATTGTGCATCTGTAGAAGTTTGTGAGTGCTTTTGGTGACAAGCCAAATTTCTTCAGCCTCCTGAGTTTGAAGAGGTGCTGCTGCGCCTTCTTCACAACGCTGTCTGTGAAGAATGAAAGAACTTAAAACCTACTACCCTCTCCACTACTGTCCTGTTGATGTGGATAGGGAGGTGCTCCATCTGCTGTTTCCTGAAGTCCACAATCATCTCCTTTGTTTTGTTGATGTTGAGTGTGAGGTTATTTTCCTGACACCACACTCCGAGGGCCCTCACCTCCTCCCTGTAGGCCGTATTGTCGTTGTTGGTAATCAAGCCTACCACTCTAGTGTCGTCCGCAAATTTGATGATTGAGTTGGAGGCGTGCATGGCCATGCAGTTGTGGGTGAACAGGGAGTACAGGAGAGGGCTCAGAACGCACCCCTGTGGGGCCCCAGTGTTGAGGATCAGCGGGGTAGAGATGTTGTTACCTTCCTGACTGGGGGCGGCCAGTCAGGAAGTCCAGCACCCAGTTGCACAGGGCGGGGTCGAGATGGTTTAGGGCAGTGTGCAGTGTGGTTGCGATTGCGTCGTCTGTGGACTTATTGGGGCGGTAAGCAAATTGGTGTGGGTCTAGTGTGTCAGGTAGGGTGGAGGTGATATGGTCCTTGACTAGTCTCTCAAAGCACTTCTTGATGACGGAAGTGAGTGCTATGGGGAGGTAGTCGTTTAGCTCAGTTACCTTAGCTTTCTTGGGAAAAGAAACAATGGTGGCCCTCTTGAAGCATGTGGGAGCAGAAGACTGGGATAAGGATTGATTGAATATGTCCGTAAACACACCAGCCAGCTGGTCTGCGCATGCTCTGAGGATGCGGCTGGGGATGCAGTCTGCAGCAGCAAAGCCAAGTAATGATATTTATGATCCTTAGAAGACAAGCTACTTAGAATTCTTATGCGGGTAGCACTGATCCTTCACACCCTCAAACACAGTGTTAGACAATTTTGAACGTGTGTATACGGTATATTTAACACCACCTCAACATATCCTTTCACCATGCTCTCACACACTCTGACCCACATGCAGATACACCCCAGACCTCAAACTTCACTCACAGGCAACTCTTTCCACAGGCCCTACATGGTGAGGCAAAGAATATAGATTGTTGTCTGGACACATGGGCATCCTTTTTATTCTCTCATTTACAGGATCACCTTTTTTATGAATCAATCAAAAGTTGCAGGGTTTGGAATTGGATTCTGCTTTGTGTTAAACTGAAATTAACTTGCATTTGTTTCCCTCAGAATTCATGAGGTTTTTGTTTGTTAGCTGAGCACAATACATGAAATGACCCCTTTAATTCAATTGATATGACAAATAACTGATTTAAAGATTCAATCAAGATTCCACTCCAGTCATTTCAGTTCTGTCACTGTTTTGTCAGAATAATGATAAAGTGTTATCTCAAACATAAAATCACGCAGAGCATTCAGTTGAACACCATCTGCATTGTATCTCAGTAGACAGGCTTTGAATAGAGTCTCACATACTAAAGTAAATAAACACAATACATACAAATGATACATACATATATACACCCGAGTACCACCCATGTCTAGTAATCGATCCACGCTGTCAACCTCGCTGCTGATTGACTATCTATGATGGGGTGAAATGTGTTTGGTCAGCATAAACACAGCACCCACCAACAGCCAGCCAGGGGTTATATTAGCTAGCTTAATGTAGCCCTGACCTTGCTAAACTCCACCAGCATAAAAATATGACCTGTCTCCTGTCTGTCTGTCTGTCTGTCTGTCTGTCTGTCTGTCTGTCTGTCTGTCTGTCTGTCTGTCTGTCTGTCTGTCTGTCTGTCTGTCTGTCTGTCTGTCTGTCTGTCTGTCTGTCTGTCTGTCTGTCTGTCTGTCTGTCTGTCTGTCTGTCTGTCTGTCTGTCTGTCTGTCTGTCTGTCTGTCTGTATGTCTGTATGTCTGTATGTATGTATGTATGTATGTATGTATGTATGTATGTATGTATGTATGTATGTATGTATGTATGTATGTATGTATGTATGTATGTATGTATGTATGTATGTATGTATGTATGTATGTATGTATGTATGTATGTATGTATGTATGTCTTACTGCCGTTTGTCTGCCTGTCTATTTCCTTCCCTCTCTCTCGGTCTCTCTTTCCAACCAAAATCAATGTCAATGAAATATGTAGAGACACTTATCGTCACTCACCTGACCACAGAAAATATATGAGTTTGAGGAGGAACTCAATTTAACCTTGCACAATACCCTAGATGCAGTCGCACCCCTAAAAACAAATAACATTTGTCATAAGAAACTAGCTCCCTTGTATACATAAAATACCCGAGCTCTGAAGCAAGAAAATTGGAACGGAAATGGCACTACACCAAACTGCAAGTCTTCAGACTAGCTTGGATAGAAGGTACCGTGTAGTATCGAAGAGCCCTCACTGCTGCTGGATCATCCTATTTTTCCAACTTTATTGAGGAAAAAAAGAACAATCCAAAATTCCTTTTTGATACTGTCACAAAGCTAACTAAAACACAGCATTCCCCAAGAGAGGATGGCTTTCACTTCAGCAGTGATACATTCATGAACTTCTTTGAGGAAAAGATCATAAAGGTCCTGGTCAGTCCCTGGATGGGAGACCAGATGCTGCTGGAAGTGGTGTTGTAGGGCCAGTAGGAGGCACTCTTTCCTCAGGTCTAAACAAATATCCCAATGCCCCAGGGCCCTGCCCTGTGTTGGGTGCCGTCTTTCGGTTTGGGTATCCGTTAAACGTTAAATGGGTATCCTGACACTCTGAGGTCTTTAAAGATCCCATGGCACTTATCGTAAGAGTAGGGGTGTTAAACCCGGTGTCCTGGCTAAATTCCCAATCTGGCCCTCAAACCATCATGGTCAACTAATAATCCCCAGCTTACAATTGTCTCTTTCATCCTCCTCCTCTCCCCTGTAACTATTCCCCAGGACGTTGCTGTAAATGTGAACATGTTCTCAGTCAACTTACCTGGTAAAATAACAGGATTTTATTTTTTATAATAATAATACAACTTAAAAAAGATCATTAGAAAGCAAATTATGGAATCCTCTTTAAATCTGCGTATTCCTCCAAAGCTCAGTTGTCCTGAGTCTGCACAACTCTGCCAGGACCTAGGGTCAAGGGAGACACTCCATTTTTTAAATAGTATTTCTCTTGACACAAAGATGAAAATAATCATGGCCTCTAAACGTTCAAGCTGCATACTGGACCCTATTTCAACTAAACTACTGAAAGAGTTGCTTCCTGTGCTTGGCCCTCCTATGTTGAACATAATAAACATCTCTCTATCCACCAGTTGTGTACAAAACTCACTTAAAAGTAGACAAAGCTGCTGCACAGAAACTCACTGCCTGGATTAAAAAATATATAATCATTACTCCAGTACTAGCCTCCCTACAGTGGCTTGCTGTTTTTAACCTTCATTTAAGTAGGCATATTAGTTAAGAAAAATTCTTATTTTCAATCACAGCTTGGAAACAATGAGTTAACTACCATGTTCAGGAGCAGAACAAGATATTTTTTCCTTTGTTAGCTTGGGCATTTGATTATGCAACCTTTTGGTTACAAGTCCTACACTCTATCCACTAGGTTACCTCCTGCTTGCTGCCTGGTTTTACTGCTAACTTACAAAGCATTACATGGGTTTGTTCCTACCTATCCTTCCGATTTGGTCCTGCCATACATACCTACACCTACAATACGGTCACAAGACGCAGGCCTCCTTCTAAGCAACCAGCTGGAGGCAGGGCTTCCTCCAACAGAGCTCCATTTTTATGGAATGTTCTGCCTACCCATGTGAGAGACGCAGACTTGGTTTCAACCTTTAAGTCTTTATTGAAGACTCATCTCTTCAGTAGGTCCTATGATTGAGTTTAGTCTGGCCCAGGAGTGTGAAGGTGAACTGAAAGGCTCTGGAGCAACGAACCGCCCTTGCTGTCTCTGCCTGGCCGGTTCCCCTCTCTCCCCTGGGATTTGCTGCCTCAAACCCTATTACAGAGGCTGAGTCACTGGCTTACTGGTGCTCTTCCATGCCGTCCCTAGGAGGGGTGTGTCACTTGAGTGGGTTGAGTCACTGACGTGATCTTCCTGTCCGGGTTGGCGCCCCCCTTGGGTTTGTGCCATGGGGGAGATCTTTGTGGGATATGCTCAGCCTTGTCTCAAGATGGTAAATTGGTGGTTGAAGATATCCCTCTAGTGGTGTTTTGACCTGTCCGGGGGTATCATCGGATGGGGCCACAGTGTCTCGCGACCCCTCCCGTCTCAGCCTCCAGTATTTATGCTGCAATAGTTTATGTGTCAGGGGGCTAGGGTCAGTCTGTTATATCTGGAGTATTTCTCCTGTCTTATCTGGTGTCCTGTGTGAATGTAAGTATGCTCTCCCTAATTCTCTCTCTATTTTTCTAGGACCATGCCTCAGGACTACCTGGCCTGATGACTCCCCAGTCCACCTGGTCGTGCTGCTACTCCAGTTTCAACTGTTCTGCCTGCGGCTATTGAACACTGACCTGTTCACCGGACGTGTTACATGTTCCAGACCTGCTGTTTTCAACTCTCTAGAAACAGAAGGAGCGGTAGAGATACTCTGAATGATCGGCAATGAAAAGCTAACTGACATTTATTCCTGAGGTGCTGACCTGTTGCACCCTATGACAACTATTGTGATTACTATCATTTGATCCTGCTGGTCATCTATGAACATTTGAACATCTTGGCCATGTTCTGTTATAATCTCCACCCGGCACAGCCCGATGAGAACTGGCCACCCCTCATAGCCTGGTTCCTCTCTAGGTTACCTACCTCATCCCCATACTGTATTTATTCATTTATCTTGCTCCTTTGCAAACCAGTATCTCTACTTGCACATTCATCTTCTGCACATTCTACCATTCCAGTGTTTAAATGCTTTGTTGTGTTGTAATTACTTTGCCACCATGGCCTATTTATTGCCTTACCTCCCTTATCCTACCTCATTTGAAAATGTTGTGTATAGACTATTCTACTGTATAGACTATTCTACTGTCTGTCCATGTGTAACTCTGTGTTGTTGTGTGTCGAACTACTTTGCTTTATCTTTCTTTACCTTCACTCATGCTGCCAAACATAACCTTGTAAAACTGACCATCCTACATATCCTCGACTTCGGCGATGTCATTTATAAAATAGCCTCCAATACCCTACTCAATAAATTGGATGCAGTCTATCACAGGAACATCCGTTTTGCCACCAAAGCCCCATATACTACCCACCACTGCGACCTGTATGCTCTCGTTGGCTGGCCCTCGCTTCATACTCGTCGCCAAACCCACTGGCTCCAGGTCATCTACAAGACCCTGCTAGGTCAAGTCCCCCCTTATCTCAGCTCGCTGGTCACCATAGGAGCACCCATCTGTAGCACGTGCTCCAGCAGGTATATCTCACTGGTCACCCCCAAAACCAATTCTTCCTTTGGCCGCCTCTCCTTTCAGTTCTCTGCTGCCAATGACTGGAACAAACTTACAAAAATCTCTGAAACTGGAAACACTTATCTCCCTCACTAGCTTTAAGCACCAGCTGTCAGAGCAGCTCACAGATTACTGCACCTGTACATAGCCCATCTATAATTTAGCCCAAACAACTACCTCTCCCCCTACTGTATTTATTTATTTTGCTCATTTGCACCCCATTATTTCTAACTCTACCTTGCACATTCTTCCACTGCAAATCTACCATTCCAGTGTTTTACTTGCTATATTGTATTTACTTCACCACCATAGCCTTTTTTCTTCTTTTTTTGCCTTTACCTCCCTTATCTCACCTCGTTTGTTTACATTGTGTATAGACTTATTTTTCTACTGTATTATTGACTCTGTTTGTTTTACTCCATGTGTAACTCTGTTGTTGTATGTGGCAAATTGCTTTGCTTTATCTTGGCCAGGTTGCAATTGTAAATGAGAAATAAAAATAAAATAAAAAGGTTTCTTCCTTGGTTCCGGCCTATCTATGGAGTTTTTCCTTGCCACCATTCTTCTACACCTGCATTGCTTGCTGTTTGGGGTTTTAGGCTGGATTTCTGTACAGCACTATGTGACATCAGCTGATGTAAGAAGGGCTTCATAAATACATTTGATTGAATGGTTTCCCAGCTATTAATCATGTTATGTACGACTTCAACATCTACGTAGCTAGTCTCTGTTAAAATGTGAGTGGTTATACTTACAGTAATGATAACTATGTTTCTGTTCTTCTGGTGCAGCTATTAGGTGAACAGAATGTGCATAGGAGTATGAGATTGCATAACATGAGGGAAAATGAATATCATGTGCCATCCATCACTCTTGTCAGGCTGGTGAGGTGGTCGTCCAGGGTGGAGAAATTAATTTGATTTCCAATGCAACCTGATGAGCAGCAGGAAAATGTTACACATTTTCTGTCAATATTCATTATTGCAATGTCTAGACTCCCCAATTTCCGTGATTAAAAGGTGTACCGTTACTTATCTCTATGTTTGTGCTGCCTGTGTAAGGTTTGATGTAGGACTGCACTTTTTGGGGTTTTCCTATTTTTAGGTTGTTGTCCAACACTTACTGTTAACCAATATGTGAAAGACTGACTGTTTCCATGGGAATCAATAGTCTCACTTAGAGGGGAGGAAGGATGTGGTCTTTTGTCAAAACACTGTGGCACTCTGTAGATCTAAAAAACACATAATTAGAGCCACACTGACCACGGAAACCATTTGAAAGTATAACGTAACAGTTTAAACTAATCTAACGTGTGTGGGATGAGTGCCCATTCGTCGCCTATAATAAACAAGGACACATCATGAAATGAATCTCCTCTGTAAGAGTCATTTAATTAAATGCATGACTAGGTTTCAGTGTGAGTGTTCTGCTTTATCATGTGTGCATGTGTGTGCATGTATTTGTTAGTTTGTGTTAGTTGTGTGTGCCTGCATGCATGCATGTGCGTGAAAGAGAGAGAGAAACATATATATATTTCAGGAAAGGAAAAAAATACCATATTTTCTCATGCAAACATGTTGTTATCAAACTTCAGAAGACATTTTGTAATATGTTTTTTTATGGTCCTACAGTACATAGAGGGGAGTTACTGCTGTCAATAAATGTAAAAAAAGAAAAAAGAATGCAAAAACTGAGTAACAAGGTTTTCATCAGATATACACAAACAAATATACACACACAAATTGACAGAGCGAGAGCGAGAGAGAGAGAGAGAGGGGGGGAGATAGGTTGTGTTAGTGTTAAAGTCTTTGTTAGTATTCCAGAGACTGTGGATGTAGGTTTTCAGTGTTACTTTTTTTTACCCACATGAATGTCGAAAAAAGGCACTGTCTATGTGAATGCATGTTTATCATCAAAGTTCCTTACATGATTTGTAGGTGGGTTGAACATGATCTTCTTTACCAATATAGCTGGCACAATGAAATAAGACTGCACATCTCCCAGGCTACATAGTGTACTTTGCATATGACATGTACAGTACAGGCCTCTATAATCCGAAAAATTGTGCTCACATGAGAGCACAGAGTATCAAAGAGCCATTTCTCCAATCAGAGGAGGCATCAAATCAGGACAGAATGACAGTATTTGTTGTTAAAGTTCATTATGATAAAAAAAAACATTACTAAAAATAACATAAGGTAGAAAAAAGAATAAGAAATAAGAAGAACTCAAGAAAGTAAGTAATCATACTATATTATCCTGTTTGGGATAGGGGGCAGCATTTTCACTTTTGGATGAAATGCGTGCCCAGAGTAAACTGCCTCCTACTCAGTCCCAGATGCTAATATATGCATATTATTAGTATTATTGGATAGAAAACACACTGAAGATTCTAAAACTGTTTGAATGATGTCTGTGAGTATAACAGAACTCATATGGCAGGTGAAAACCTGAGAAAAATCCAACCAGGAAGTGGGAAATCTGGGGTTTGTCGTTTTTCAAAGCTTGGCCTTCCGAATACACAGTGTCTATGGGGTCAAGTTGCACTTCCTAAGGCTTCCACTAGATGTCAATCGTCTTTAGAAACTTGTTTCAGGCTTCTGCTATAAAGGAGGGGGGAATGGGAGCTGAATGAGTCAGTGGTCTGGCAGAGTGTCTCAGGCTCGTGACACGCGGTCCCGACAGAGTTAGCTCTCATTCCAGTGCTTTTCTACAGACAATGGAATTCTCCGGTTGGAACATTATTGAAGTTTTATATTAAAAACATCCTAAAGATTGATTCCATACATCGTTTGACATGTTTCTACGACCTGTAACGGAACTTTTAGAGTTTTTGTCTGGACGTAGTGCTCGCGCCTCATGAAGATGGATTACTGGAATGAACACGCTAACAAAAAGTGGCTATTTGGACATAAATGATGGACTTTATGGAACAAATCAGTCATTTATTGTCGAACTGGGATTCCTGGGAGTGCATTCTGATGAAGATCATCAAAGGTAAGTGAATATTTATAATGTTACTTCTAACTTCTGTTGACTCCAACATGGCGGATATTTCTTTGGCTGGATTGGGCTCTGAGCGCCGTACTCAGATTATGCTTTTTCCGTAAAGTTTTTTTTAAATCTGACACAACGGTTGCATTAACCTGTTGTGACGAGCAATCCCATATCCAGGAGCGTAATTATAGCCTCAAGCTCATTACCATAACGCAACGTTAACTATTCATGAAAATCGCAAATGAAATTAAATAAATATATTGGCACACAAGCTTAGCCTTTTGTTAACAACACTGTCATCTCAGATTTTCAAAAAATGCTTTTTAACCATAGCTACACAAGAATTTGTGTATGAGTATTGATACCTAGCATGGCATTAAGCCTAGCATTCAGCAGGCAACATTTTCACAAATACAAGAAAAGCATTCAAATAAAATAATTTACCTTTGAAGAACTTCGGATATTTTCAATGAGAAGACTCTCAGTTAGATAGCAAATGTTCAGTTTTTCCAAAACGATTATTTGTATAGGAGAAATCGCTCCGTTTTGTTCATCACGTTTGGCTAAGAAAAAAAAAACAAATTCAGTCATTCAGTCTTTTTTTCCAAATTAACTCCATAATATCGACAGAAACATGGCAAACGTTGTTTAGAATCAATCCTCAAGGTGTTTTTCACGTATTTATTCGATGATAAATCACTCGTGGCAGTTTGGTTTCTCCTCTGAACAAAATGGAAAAATGCACGCACCTGGAGATTACGCAATAGTTTTGAAGGAGGACACAGAGCGGACACCTGGTAAATGTAGTCTCTTATGGTCAATTTTCCAATGATATGCCTACAAATACGTCACAATGCTGCAGACACCTTGGGGAAATGACAGAAAGTGTAGGCTCATTCCTTGCGCATTCACAGCCATATAAGGAGACATTGGAACACAGCGCATTCAAAATCTGGCTCACTTCCTGTATGAAATTTCATCTTGGTTTTGCCTGTAGCATTAGTTATGTGGCACTCACAGACAATATCGTTGCAGTTTTGGAAACATCAGAGTGTTTTCTTTCCAAAGCTGTCAATTATATGCATAGTCGAGCATCTTTTCGTGACAAAATATCTTGTTTAAAACGGGAATGTTTTTCATCCAAAAATGAAATACTGCCCCCAGAGGTTCAAGAGGTTAAGGAGAAGTCTATCTTTAATTCTGTGAAAACACTTGTACCTTTTATCAATGTTTATTATGAATATTTCTGGGATTTGATGTGGCTATCTGCAAAATCACTGGATGTTTTGGAATCAAAACATTTCTGCACGTAACGAGCCAATGTAAACTGAGGAATTTGGATATAAATATGCACATTATCGAACAAAACATAGATGTATTGTGTAACATGATGTCCTATGAGTGTCATCTGTTGAAGATCAAAGGTTAGTTATTAATTGAATCTATATGTCTGCTTTTTGTGACTCCTATCTTTGTCTGGAAAAATGGCTGTGTGTTTTTGTGACTTGGCTCTGACCTAACATAATCATATGTTGTGCTTTCTCTGTAAAGCCTTTTTGAAACCGGACACGATGGGTAGATTAACAAGAAGTTTATAATTCATTTGCTGTATTGGACTTTGTCAATGTGTGAAAGTTACATATTCCTAAAAACTATTTTGGAATTTTGCGCGCTGCCTTTTCAGCGGAATGTTGTCGAGGGGTTTCGCTAGTGGAACGCCTGCGCTAGAAAGGATTTACAGTTAGTTCCAGAAGCATATTTACAATGTGCAGGGATACAGGATGATAAAGGTAGACATGTACAGTGCATTCGGAAAGTATTGAGACAACTTTTGTTACGTTACAGCCATATTCTTAAATGAAAAAAAAAAAAATCAATCTACACACAATACCCCATAATGACAAAGTAAAAACATGTTTTTAGATTTTTTTGCAAATGTATTAACAATCAAAAACTGAAGCATCACATTTTCATAAGCATTCAGACCCTTTACTCAGTACTTTGTTGAAGCATCTTTGGCAGCGATTACAGCCTCGAGACTTCTCTAGTATGACGGTACACACTTGGCACATCTGTATTTGGGGAGTCTTCTCTGCAGATCCTGTCAAGCTCTGTCAGAGTGGATTGGAAGCGTTGCTGCACAGCTATTTCAAATCAAATCAAATTTTATTGGTCACATACACATACTGTATTTAGCAGATGTTATTGCGGGTGTAGTGAAATGCTTGTGTTCCTAGCTCAACAGTGCAGTAGTATCTATAAATACATACAAATCTAAAAGTAAAGTCAGGGAATTAAGAGATATAGAAATATTAGATTGAGCAATGTTGGAGTGGCATTGAATAAAATACAATATATACTGTACATATGAGAAAGTAAAGCAGGTCTTTTCAGTTCTCTCCAGACATGTTTTCTTCTGTTGAATCTGACAATTAATCTAAAACTGTGAAGTACTTCGGCGTTACTCTGGACCCTGATCTCTCTTGTCACGAACATATCAAGACTGTTTCAAGGACAGCTTTTTTCCATCTATGTAACATTGCAAAAATCAGAAACTTTCTGTCCAAAAATGATGCAGGAAAACTAATCCATGCTTTTGTTACTTCTAGGTTAGACTACTGCAATGCTCTACTTTCCGGCTACCCGGATAAAGCACTAAATAAACTTCAGTTAGTGCTAAATATGGCTGCTAGAATCTTGACTAGAACCCCCAAAAATTTGATCATATTACTCCAGTGCTAGCCTCCCTGCACTGGCTTCCTGTTAAGGCAAGAGCTGATTTCAAGGTTTTACTGCTAACCTACAAAGCATTACATGGGCTCGCTCCTACCTATATCTTTCCGATTTGGTCCTGCCGTACATACCTACACTTACGCTACGGTCACAAGACGCAGGCCTCCCTAGAATTTCTAAGCAAACAGCTGGAGGCAGGGCTTTCTCCAACAGAGCTCTATTTTTATGGAATGGTCTGCCTACCCATGTGAGAGACGCAGACTTCGTCTCAACCTTTCATTCGGTTGACCGGTTCCTGACTTGATCTTCCTGTCTGGGTTGGCGCCCCCCCTTGGGTTATGCCATTGCGGAGATCTTTGTGGGCTATACTCGGCCTTGTCCCTCTAGTGGTGTGTGGGCTGTGCTTTGGCAAAGTGGGTGTGGTTATATCCTGCCTGTTCGGCCCTGTCCGGGGGTATCATCGGACGGGGCCACAGTGTCTCCTGACCCCTCCTGTCTCAGCCTCCAGTATTTATGCTGCAATAGTTTGTGTCGGGGGGCTAGGGTCAATCTGTTATATCTTGAGTATTTCTCCTGTCTTATCTCGTGTGCTGTGTGAATTTAAGTATGCTCTCTCTAATTCTCTCTTTCTATCTTTCTTTCTCTCTCTCGGAAGACCTGAGCCCTAGGACCATGCCTCAGGACTACCTGGCATGTTTACTCCTTGCTGTCCCCAGTCCACCTGGCCATGCTGCTGCTCCAGTTTGAACTGTTCTGCCTGCGGTTATGGAACCCTGACCTGTTCAGCGGACGTGTTACCTGTCCCAGACCTGCTGTTTTCAACTCTCTAGAGACAGCAGGAATGGTAGAGATACTCTGAATGATCGGACATGAAAAGCCAACTGACATTCACTCCTGAGGTGCTGACTTGTTGCACCCTTGACAACTACTGTGATTATTATTATTTGACCATGCTGGTCATTTATGAACATTTGAACATCTTGGCCATGTTCTGTAATAATCTCCACCCGGCACAGCCAGAAGAGGACTGGCCACACCCCATAGCCTGGTTCCTCTCCATGTTTCTTCCTAAGTTTTGGCCTTTCTTGGGAGTTAGTCCTAGCCACTGTGCATCTACACCTGCATTTCTTGCAGTTTGGGGTTTTAGGCTGGGTTTCTGTACAGCACTTTGAGATATCAGCTGATGTAAGAAGGGCTACATAAATAAATTGGATTTGATTTGATGTTCGATCGGGTTCAAGTCTGGGCTCTCGCTCGGCCACTGAAGGATGTTCAGAGACTTGTCCCGAAGCCACTCCTGCGTTGTCTTGACTGTGTGCTTAGGGTCATTGTCCTTATGGAAGGTTAACCTTTGCCCCTGTCTGAGGTCCTGAGCGCTCTGGAGATCATCAATGATCTCTCTGTACTTTGCTCCGTTTATCTTTGCCTTGATCTTGACTAGTCTCAGACCCTGCTGCTGAAAAACATCCTGACAGCATGATCCTGCCACCACCATGCTTCACCATATTGATGGTACCAGGTTTTCTCCAGATGTGACGCTTGGCATTCAGGACAAAGAGTTCAATCTTGGTTTCATCAGACCAGAAAATCTTGTTTCACATGGTCCGAGAGTCCTTTAGGTGGCTTTTGGCAAACTCCAAGCAGGATGTTGTGCATTTTATTGAGGAGTGGCTTCTGTCTGGCCACTCTACCATAAAGGCCTGATTGGTGGGATGCTACAGAGATGGTTGTCCTACTGGAAGGTTCTCCCATCTCCACAGCGGAACTCTGGAGCTCTTTCAGAGTAACCATCGGGTTCTTGGTCACCTCCTTGACCAAGGATCTTCTCCTCCGATTGCTCAGTTTGGCCTGGCGGCCAGCTCTAAGAAGATTCTTGGTGGGTCCAAACTTCTTCCATTTAAGAATGATGGAGTACGCTGTGTTCTTGGGGAGCTTCAATGCTGCAGACATGTTTTGGCACCCTTCCTCAGATCTTTGCTTCGACACAATCTTGTCTCAATCCTGACATGTACTGTCAACTGTGGGACAGTGTGCCTTTCCAAATAATGTCCAATCAATTGAATTCAATCAAGTTGTAGAAACATCTCAAGGATCATCGATGGAAACATGATGCACATGAGCTCATAGCTAAGACTGAATTGTTATGTAAATAAGGTATTTCTGTTCTTAATTGTTAATACATTTACTACATTTTCTAAAAACCTGTTTTTGCTTTGTCAATATGGGGTATTGTGTGTAGATTGATGAGTAAAATGTTTTATTGAATCCATTTTAGAAAAAGGAAGTGAGTGTTTGTGTGTGTTTTGCGGTGTCAGTGTACGTGAGTGTGCAGGGGGTGCATAGAGCCAGCTTTTAAGTTATTTAGCAGTCTTATTGCTTAGGGATAGAAGCTGTTCATGTGCCTGTTGGTGTCAGACTTGATGCACCGGTACCACTTGTCATGTGGAAGCAGAGAGAACAGTCTATGGGTTGGGTGGCTGGAGTATTTTAGAATTTTTCGTGCCATGATTTCACACCACCTGATGGAATGTATAGGTTCTGGACGGCAGGGAGCTCTGTCTCAGTGATGTACTGGGCTGTCTACAACACCCTCTGTTGCGCCATGCGATCGAGGACGGTGCTATTCCCATAAATCAAATCCAAGTTTATTTGTCACGGGCACCAAATACAACAGGTATTCAACAGTGCAACAGGACCTTACAGGACCTTACAGTGAAATGCTTACTTACAGGCTCTAACCAACAATGCAATTTTTGTTAAAGTCATTAGGTGAACAATAGGTAAGTAAAGAAATAAAAACAACAGTAAAAAGACAATGAAAAATAACAGTAGCGAGGCTATAACAGTAGCGAGGCTATATACAGGCACCGGTTAGTCGTGCTGATTGAAGTTGTATGTGCATGTAGACATGGTTAAAGTGACAATGCATGTATGATAAACAGAGAGCAGCGTAAAGAGGGGTTGGCAAGTGGTGGGTGGCAGGTCCATACCAAGCAGGGATGCAGGGATGCAGACAGTCAAGATGCTCTCAATGGTACAGCTGTATAACTTTTTGAGGATTTGAGTGCCCATGCCAAACCTTTTCAACCTCCTGAGGAGGAAGAGGCACTGTCACGCCTTCATCAGAATTGTGTGCGTGTGTGTGGACCATTTTAAGTTCTTAGTAACTTGGACACAGAGGAACTTGAAGCTCTCAACCCGCTCTACTGCAGCCCCCGAATGTGGATGGGGACATGCACCCCCGCCCTGTTTCCTGTAGTCCACGATCAGCTCGTTGGTCTTACTGACGTTGAGGGAGAGGTTGTTGTTCCAGCACCACACTGCCCTGTCACTGACCTCCTCCCTGTAGGTTGTCTCATTGTTCCTGGTGATTAGGCCTACCACCGTCGTGTTGTCAGCAAACTTGATAATGGTGTTGGAGTCGTGCATCACCACCCAGTCGTGGATGAACAGGGAGTACAGGAGGGGACTAAGCACACACCCCTGGGGGGCCCCTGTGTTGGGGGTCAGCGTTGCGGAGGTGATGTTGTCTACCCTCACTACCTGGGGTCGGCTCATCAGGAAGTCCAGGATCCAGTTGCACAGGGAGGTGTTCAGTCCCAGGGTCCTAAGCTTGGTGATGAGCTTGGAGGGGACACTGGTGTTGAATGCTGAGCTGTAGTCAGTAAACAGCATTCTCACATACAGTATGTACGCCTCTTATCTAGGTGGGTTAATAAGGCAGTGGAGTTGTGATTGCGTTGTCTATGGATCTGTTGGGGCGGTATGCAAATTGGAGTTGGTCTAGAGTGTTTGGGATTGTAAATCATCTTCATAAATCTTCTTAGGGCTAGGCCCCTTTTTTCTCCACTTCCTGCCTGAATGAGATGCCCAAACTAAACTGCCTGTAGCTCAGGCCCTGAAGCCAGGATATACATATAATTGTTACCATTGGAAAGAAAACACTTTGAAGTTTGTAGAAATGTTAAAATAATGTAGGAGAACATAACACAATAGATATGGAAGGAGAAAATCCAAAGAAAAGCCAAGTGGAATTGTTTTGAGAGAGACCATCCTCTTTGTCTTGCATTTCTAAGGTCATATTAAACATTAGCTCCCTGGATGCAATTCCTATGGCTTCCACAGGGTGTCAGCAGTCTATGTTATAGGTTTCAGGCTTGTAACTTCAAAAACTAATAAGAAATATCAGTCTTGGAAATTTGTGTTTGCGCGTTTCCTATTGAACATACTTCTTTCGAAATAGATATTGTAGTTTGATTACATTTAACGATATCTGAGGAGTAAATAGAAACGTATTTTGACTTGTTGAAACAAAGTATAGGGGTAGATTTTTGGATTCCTGCCTCTACAAGTTGAACGAGTGGATTTCTCAAATCTGTGGCGCCAACTAAACAGGCTTTTTGGGATATAAAGAAAGATTTGATCTAACAAAACGACACTACATGTTATAGCTGGGACCCTTTAGATGAAAAATCAGAGGAAGATTTTCGAAAAGTAAGTGAATATTCAATCGTTATATGTGAATCTATGAAACTTGTGCCGGTGGAAAAATATTTTGATGTGGGGCGCGGTCCTTAAATAATCGCATGGAATGTTTTAGCTGTTTTCTGTAATAGCTACTGTAAATCGGACAGTGTAATTAGATTAACAAGCATTTAAGCATTCAGCAGATATAGATACTTGTATGTACCAAAATGTTTAAAACCCATAATATTTATGATTATTTATTTGAATTGTGCGCCCTCCAGTTTCACCGGAAGTTGTCCTGCTAGCGGGACACCGATCCTTACGAAGGCTATAACTAGCCTATCAAATCACTTCATTATTACAGATGTGAGTGCTACAGGGTGGTAGTCACTGTGACAGGAAGCTTTAGAGTTATTGGGAACAGGAATTATGGTGATCATCTTTAAACACGTGGGGATTACAGGCTGGGACAAGGAGAGGTAAAAAATTATAGTTAATTTGTCTGCCAGCTGTTCTGCGCATGCTCTGAGAATGCACCTCGGAATACCGTTGGGCATGTTCCCACCTTGCAGGTGTTGACCCAAAGACCTTACTCACGTCGGTCTCAGAGAATGAGATCACCCAGTCCTCTGCTTCGGTGGCGTCCTTCACACCCGGCACAATGTTATAATAGTCGAAGCGTGCATAAAATGCATTGAGTTCGTCTGGTAGGTCATGGATTCCTTTGTAATCCGTAATAGACTGGAGCCTCTGTTACATGCGGTGGATGTCGGAACCTGTGTAATATGAATTCACCATAGCCCTATATTATCCTTTTACTCGTTTTATGACTCCTTGGATGTCAGAGCAGGACGTCTTGTACTTATTCTTGTTCTCAACTGTAGCCTCAGGGTTGTCTCTAATAGCCCTATGTGTGGTGGCACAGCACTGCCCTTTAGTTTAGCACCAACCTCGGTGTTAATCTGGGGAAGTAGAGAACCTTCACTGTGGGGATGACGTACTGATGCATTTCCTAATAAAGCCAGTGTTGGAGGTGGTTATCGGCGGAGTCTCTAAAACATTTTCCAATCAGCATCAGCAAAGCAGTCCTGTAGCATAATCTTTGATTCTAGTGACCATTTCCCAACGGAGTGAGTGATGGGTACTTCCTGTTTGAGCTTCTGGTTGTAAATAGGAAGCAGTATGGAGTCATGATCTAATTTGCTGAATGACGGACGAGAGAGGACCTTAAATGCTTGCTTGAGGGTAGAATAACAGTGTTCTCTGACTTTATCGCTATGAAAGGGAAATCACACAGTCTAATTAAAGTGTGAAGACACCACTGGCAGCGCCTCACTCGGCTTCTGCAGTCATACTGGGAGAGGCAACAAATATAAACAACCCTTTTTCAGGACCTGTCGTTAAGACACTAAAAGCTTACAGACGGTAGGCAATTAAGGTCACAGTTATGAAAACTTGGCACACTAAAGAGGCCTTTCTACTGACTCTGAAAAACACCAAAATAAAGATGCCCAGGGTCCCTGCTCTTCTGCATGAACGTGCCTTAGGCATGCTGCACGGAGGCATGAGGCTTGCAGATGTGGCCAGGGCAATAAATTGCAATGTCCGTACTGTGAGACGCCTAAGACAGCGCTACATGGAGACAGGACAGACAGCTGATCATCCTCGCAGTGGCAGACCATGTGCAAAAACACCTGCACAGGATCGGTACATTCAAACATCACACCTGCGGGACAGGTACAGGACGGCAACAACAACTGCCGAGTTACACCAGAAACACACAATCCCTCCATCAGTGCTCAGACTGTCCGCAATAGGCTGAGAGTGGCTGGACTGAGGGCCAGACAGACAGGACTGGCAAAATGTGCTCATCACTGATGAGTCACGATTTTGTCTCACCAGGGGTGATGGTCAGACTCGCTGTTATTGTCGAAGGAATGAGCATTACACCGAGGCCTGTACTCTGGAGCGGGATTGATTTGGAGGTGGAGGGTCCGTCATGGTCTGGGGCGGTGTGTCACAGCATCATTGGACTGAGCTTGTTGTCATTGCAGGCAATCTCAACGCTGTGCGTTACAGGGAAGACATCCTCCTCCCTCATGTGGTACTCTTCCTGCAGGCTCATCCTGACATGACCCTCCAGCTGGACAATGCCAGCATACATACTGCTCGTTCTGTGTGTGATTTTCTGCAAGACAGGAATGTCAGTGTTCTGCCATGGTCAGCGAAGAGCCGGATCTCAATCCCATTGAGCATGTCTGGGACCTGTTGGATCGGAGGGTGAGGGCTAGGGCCATTCCCCCCAGAACTGGCAGGTGCCTTGGTGGAAGAGTGGGGTAACATCTCATGGCAAGAACTGGCAAATCTGGTGCAGTCCATGAGCAGGAGATGCACTGTACTACTTATTGCAGCTGGTGGCCACACCAGATACTGACTGTTATGTTTGATTTTGACCCGCCCCTTTGTTCAGGGACACATTATTCAATTTCTGTTAGTCACATGTCTCTGGAACTTGTTCAGTTGATGTGTCAGTTGTTGAATCTTATTATGTTCATACAAATATTTACAAATGTTAAGTTTGCTGAAAAAAAATGCAGTTGAATGTGAGAGGACGCTTCTTTTTTTGTTGGGTTTACCTGCTTTTTTCCCCCTCAAATAATTGCATTACTGTTTTATTTTTGTTATCTGAGAGTGATAGAGAGCTCAAGTGGAGAGAGTTGGGGTTCCTTTCTGAAGAGCTGATATAGGGTCCTGACTCTGGACCCCAGCATCCAGCAGTAAAAGCCTGTCTGATGTGTCACTTTCGGTGTCCAGATGGGAAAACAATGCAGTGAAATGGGGTGGATGTAAGGGTGGGGGAAAAGGCTAAGAGGAATTATGTGTGGGAGGTTAGACTCTAGCACCACAATACTGGTAATTAGTTTCTCTTTCCTTAAATCAGCTATCCTCTCTTCCCTCCAACCAAACCCAGGGATTATGTGTAAATTAGCTATTGAAATAACAACAAGGAACGTACCAGCTAATTAGAACAGAAACCAATTAAACTCTTAAAGGTCCCTCACAGTCCTCCTATTACCCAAGTAATAATAGCCGTTGAATGACCAAAATCACTCATAATATTTTTATCCTAGTAAAATGCTCAGAATTGAAGATATTGTAGCTTTTCTCTCATCTATATCATGATGCCTTGAAAGAACAGGCTCACCTTGACTGACAGCTCTTTAAAACACCCTTGTTGTTGTTGCCAGGTAACAAGGTAAACAATGGGCCACATTTCATTCCAAGCCTAAATAGTATGCTTCACCCCATACTCTCTGCAAAATGCTCTCATGGTCAACAGAGCTGATCATGGACTGTTGGATATCAGACAAACAGCAGCAATTCACAATTGCATTATATTGTTTTGTAACTCATTTCAGAATACAGTTCACTCATACACTTCACAAGAATTAGTAAAGCCTGAGTCATAGTATCAAATCCAAATCAAATGGTTAATGGTCACATACAGGTATTTAGCAGATGTTATTGCAGGTGTAGTGAAATGCTTGTGTTTCTAGTTCCAACAATGCAGTAATATCTAACAAGTAATATCTAACAATTTCACAACAATACACACAAATCTAAAGTAAAGGAATGGAATTAAGAATATATACAGTTTTGGACAAGCAATGTCAGCGCGGCATAGACTAAGATACAGTAGAATAGAACACAGTATATACATATGAGATGAGTAATGCAAAATATGTAAACATTATTATAGTGACTAGTGTTCCTTTATTAAAGTGGCTAGTGATTTAATGTCTATGTATAGGGCAGCAGCCTCTAAGGTGCTACTGATGGGTATTTAACAGTCTGATGGCATTGAGATAGAAGCTGTTTTTAAGTCTCTCTTCCCCAGCTTAGATACACCTGTACTGACCTCGCCTTCTGGATGATAGCGGGGTGAACAGACAGTGGCTCAGGTGGTTGTTGTCCTTGATGATCTTTTTGGCCTTCCTGTGACATCGGGTGCTGTAGCCCTGCGGTTGCAGGCGGTCCAGTTGCCGTTCCAGGCGGTGATACAACCCAACAGGATGCTCTCCATTGTGAATCTCTAGAAGTTTGTCAGGGTTTTAAGTGCCACGCCACATTTCTTCAGTCTCCTGAGGTTGAAGAGGCGCTGTTGCACCTTCTTCAACACAAAGTAACAAAATGTGATATAATATCACATAAAAGTCCATTACTTGTGCATTAGAAAATGCAACCAACTACATAGATTGATGGGGAGGGGAGCGGGAGATGAGGGGGTCCCATGTCCCCGGCTTCAATCAAACAGGTTGCAGTCACTCACTTTGCTTCAGTCACCCCTAAGATTGAAGTTGGATACTAGTCCAGCTATGGCCTTCTCCTTTTCAGGACAGACAGGAGACCTTGGATGGAAAGCATGCACACCTTCCCCACATACTCCGCTGGATCAAGAGTGACCACGTTGAAGAGGAGATGACTTACAATGTGTTGGACCTCAGTAGCGGTGCGTGGAAAAAAAGCCATATTAAAAGTTGTGTTGTGATAATTTTGTTGTTTGCTCTATAAATCCAGTTCATTCATATGCCTTGCGATCGTGATATATAGGCCTATAGGCCAAGACGATAAAAAAGACACAGTGGCAGAATAAATATAACCACACCTTTGTTTATGACAAAACCGGATAGGAACCTCTGTCCAGTGAAGTCCACAAAGCATGTTGCATGTACAGTAACAGACAATTACATGACAAACAGCATGGTCAAACAAGTTAATGTTTCTGACATATTCGGACGACTACAGAGAGTTATTGGTGATGATGCTGCCGAAAGACTGTGCTATTGCGTGTGTTTTTCGTCCTTATTTGTAACTTATTTTGTACGTAATGTTTCTGCCACTGTCTCTAATGACCGAAAAGACAACGATTACTCACCTCGTACTGAACAACGACTTTTTCTTTAACGAGTCAACGCGAAGCATTTACTTCAGACACCTGACAAGGCCCAAATACCCGTCATTCGTATGAAGAAGAGATGGGGATATCGGGGACGTAGGTTGGGGTGCCTCGTAAAGAAATAACAGAGAGTGAGTAATCCCCCTCTAACAAAAGTCCAGTTAGCCAACGTGCAGTCACTGGGTAACTAAATGGATGAGCTCCGACCAAGACTATACTACCAACGCGAAAATTGACTATCTTAGATTTCACAGAGTCGTGGCTAAACAACAACATGGATAACATACAGCTGGTGTGGTTTTCGGTCCATCTGCAAGATAGAACAGCCGCCTCCGGTAAGACAAGGGGTGGCGGTCTGTGTCTATTTGTAAATAACAGATGGTGCACGAAATCTAATATTAAAACGACTTAAGGATCCACCCCGTTTTTCAATTTTCATCTAAAATGACTTACCCAAATCAAACTGCCTGTAGCTGTCATGTTTGTCATTTATTATCATGTCTTGTCCCTGTGCTCCCCATGCTATTCGTTTCCCTCTGCTGGTCTTATTTGGTTCTTTCCCTCCTTCTATCCCTCTCTCTCCCCCTCCCTCTCTCACTCTCTCGCTCTCTCTTCTCTCTATCGTTCCGTTCCTGCTCCCAGCTGTTCCTATTCCCCTAATCATCATTTAGTCTTCCCACACCTGTTCCCGATCCTTTCCCCTGATTAGAGTCCCTATTTATTCCTTTGTGATCCGTTCCTGTCCCGTCGGTTCCTTGTATTGTATTCACCATGCTGTGATTGCGTTTCGCCCTGTCCTGTCGTGTTTTTGCTATGATTGTGTATCGCCCTGTCCTGTCGTGTTTTTTGCCTTCATCAGATGCTGCGTGTGAGCAGGTGTCTCTGTCGACTACGGCCTGCGCCTACCCGAAGCGACCTGCAGTCTGTGGCCGCTTCTCCAGTTGTTTCCCCTCTACAAGTCTAGAGGATTTCTGTTATTCCGTTTTGGACTTAAATAAACTCTGTTTCTGTTAAGTCGCTTTTGGGTCCTCTTTCACCTGCATGACAGAAGGAACCGACCGAGGAATGGACCCAGCGACTACAGACGCTCGTTACACTGCCGTCAGGATCCAAGGAGCCATGCTCGGCAGACACGAGCAGGAATTGTCTGCTGCTCGCCATGCCGTGGAGAACCTGGCCGCTCAGGTTTCCGACCTCTCTGGACAGTTCCAGAGTCTACGTCTCGTGCCACCTGTTACTTCCTGGCCTGCCGAGCCTCCAGAACCTAGGGTTAATAACCCACCTTGCTACTCCGGGCAGCCCACTGAGTGTCGCTCCTTTCTCACGCAGTGTGAGATTGTGTTCTCTCTCCAACCCAACACATACTCTAGAGAGAGAGCTCGGGTTGCTTACGTCATTTCACTCCTTACTGGCCGGGCTCGAGAATGGGGCACAGCTATCTGGGAGGCAAGGGCTGATTGCTCTAACAAATTCCAGAACTTTAAAGAGGAGATGATTCGGGTTTTTGACCGTTCAGTTTTTGGTAGGGAGGCTTCTAGGGCCCTGGCTTCCTTATGCCAAGGTGAACGGTCCATAACGGATTATTCTATTGAGTTTCGCACTCTTGCTGCCTCTAGTGAGTGGAACGAGCCGGCGCTGCTCGCTCGTTTTCTGGAGGGACTCCACGCAGTGGTTAAGGATGAGATTCTCTCCCGGGAGGTTCCATCAGATGTGGATTCTTTGATTGCTCTCGCCATCCGCATAGAACGACGGGTAGATCTTCGTCACCGGGCTCGTGGAAGAGAGCTCGCATCAACGGTGTTTCCCTGCTCCGCATCGCAACCATCTCCCTCCTCTGGCTTTGAGACTGAGCCCATGCAGCTGGGAGGGATTCGCATCTCGAATAAGGAGAGGGAATGGAGGATCACCAACCGCCTGTGCCTCTATTGCGGAGTTGCTGGACATTTTGTTAATTCATGTCCAGTAAGAGGCCAGAGCCCATCAGTAAGCGGAGGGCTACTGGTGAGCGCTACTACTCAGGTCCCTTCATCTAGATCTTGTACTACTATGTCGGTCCATCTACGCTGGACCGGTTCGGGTGCTACATGCAGTGCTTTGATTGACTCTGGGGCTGAGGGTTGTTTCATGGACGAAGCATGGGCTCGGAAACATAACATTCCTTTCAGACCGTTAGACAGGCCTACGCCCATGTTTGCCTTAGATGGTAGTCATCTTCCCAGTATCAGATTTGAGACACTACCTTTAACCCTCACAGTATCTGGTAACCACAGTGAGACTATTTCTTTTTTGATTTTCCGTTCACCGTTTACACCTGTTGTTTTGGGTCATCCCTGGCTAGTATGTCATAATCCTTCTATTAATTGGTCTAGTAATTCTATCCTATCCTGGAACGTTTCTTGTCATGTGAAGTGTTTAATGTCTGCCATCCCTCCCGTTTCTTCTGTCCCTACTTCTCAGGAGGAACCTGGCGATTTGACAGGAGTGCCGGAGGAATATCATGATCTGCGCACGGTCTTCAGTCGGTCCCGAGCCAACTCCCTTCCTCCTCACCGGTCGTATGATTGTAGTATTGATCTCCTTCCGGGGACCACTCCTCCTCGAGGTAGACTATACTCTCTGTCGGCTCCCGAACGTAAGGCTCTCGAGGATTATTTGTCTGTGTCTCTTGACGCCGGTACCATAGTGCCTTCTTCTTCTCCGGCCGGGGCGGGGTTCTTTTTGTTAAGAAGAAGGACGGTACTCTGCGCCCCTGCGTGGATTATCGAGGGCTGAATGACATAACGGTTAAGAATCGTTATCCGCTTCCCCTTATGTCATCAGCCTTCGAGATTCTGCAGGGAGCCAGGTGCTTTACTAAGTTGGACCTTCGTAACGCTTACCATCTCGTGCGCATCAGAGAGGGGGACGAGTGGAAAACGGCGTTTAACACTCCGTTAGGGCATTTTGAGTACCGGGTTCTGCCGTTCGGTCTCGCCAACGCGCCAGCTGTTTTTCAGGCATTAGTTAATGATGTTCTGAGAGACATGCTGAACATTTTTGTTTTTGTCTATCTTGACGATATCCTGATTTTTTCTCCGTCACTCGAGATTCATGTTCAGCACGTTCGACGTGTTCTACAGCGCCTTTTAGAGAATTGTCTCTACGTAAAGGCTGAGAAGTGCTCTTTTCATGTCTCCTCCGTTACTTTTCTCGGTTCCGTTATTTCCGCTGAAGGCATTCAGATGGATTCCGCTAAGGTCCAAGCTGTCAGTGATTGGCCCGTTCCAAGGTCACGTGTCGAGTTGCAGCGCTTTTTAGGTTTCGCTAATTTCTATCGGCGTTTCATTCGTAATTTCGGTCAAGTTGCTGCCCCTCTCACAGCTCTTACTTCTGTCAAGACGTGTTTTAAGTGGTCCGGTTCCGCCCAGGGAGCTTTTGATCTTCTAAAAGAACGTTTTACGTCCGCTCCTATCCTCGTTACTCCTGACGTCACTAGACAATTCATTGTCGAGGTTGACGCTTCAGAGGTAGGCGTGGGAGCCATTCTATCCCAGCGCTTCCAGTCTGACGATAAGGTTCATCCTTGCGCTTATTTTTCTCATCGCCTGTCGCCATCTGAGCGCAACTATGATGTGGGTAACCGTGAACTGCTCGCCATCCGCTTAGCCCTAGGCGAATGGCGACAGTGGTTGGAGGGGGCGACCGTTCCTTTTGTCGTTTGGACAGACCATAAGAACCTTGAGTACATCCGTTCTGCCAAACGACTTAATGCCCGTCAAGCTCGTTGGGCGTTGTTTTTCGCTCGTTTCGAGTTTGTGATTTCTTACCGTCCGGGTAGCAAGAACACCAAGCCTGATGCCTTATCCCGTCTGTTTAGTTCTTCTGTGGCTTCTACTGATCCCGAGGGGATTCTTCCTTATGGGCGTGTTGTCGGGTTAACAGTCTGGGGAATTGAAAGACAGGTTAAGCAAGCACTCACGCACACTGCGTCGCCGCGCGCTTGTCCTAGTAACCTCCTTTTCGTTCCTGTTTCCACTCGTCTGGCTGTTCTTCAGTGGGCTCACTCTGCCAAGTTAGCTGGTCATCCCGGTGTTCGAGGCACTCTTGCGTCTATTCGCCAGCGCTTTTGGTGGCCGACTCAGGAGCGTGACACGCGCCGTTTCGTGGCTGCTTGTTCGGACTGCGCGCAGACTAAGTCGGGTAACTCTCCTCCTGCCGGTCGTCTCAGACCGCTCCCCATTCCTTCTCGACCATGGTCTCACATTGCCTTAGACTTCATTACCGGTCTGCCTTTGTCTGCGGGGAAGACTGTGATTCTGACGGTTGTCGATAGGTTCTCTAAGGCGGCACATTTCATTCCCCTCGCTAAACTTCCTTCCGCTAAGGAGACGGCACAAATCATTATTGAGAATGTATTCAGAATTCATGGCCTCCCGTTAGACGCCGTTTCAGACAGAGGCCCGCAATTCACGTCACAGTTTTGGAGGGAGTTCTGTCGTTTGATTGGTGCGTCCGTCAGTCTCTCTTCCGGGTTTCATCCCCAGTCTAACGGTCAAGCAGAGAGGGCCAATCAGACGATTGGTCGCATACTACGCAACCCTGCGTCTTGGGCAGAACAGCTCCCCTGGGCAGAATACGCTCACAATTCGCTTCCTTCGTCTGCTACCGGGTTATCTCCGTTTCAGAGTAGTCTGGGTTACCAGCCTCCTCTGTTCTCATCCCAGCTTGCCGAGTCCAGCGTTCCCTCCGCTCAAGCGTTTGTCCAACGTTGTGAGCGCACCTGGAGGAGGGTGAGGTCTGCACTTTGCCGTTACAGGGCACAGACGGTGAGAGCCGCCAATAAACGCAGGATTAAGAGTCCAAGGTATTGTTGCGGCCAGAGAGTGTGGCTTTCCACTCGCAACCTTCCTCTTACGACAGCTTCTCGTAAGTTGACTCCGCGGTTCATTGGTCCGTTCCGTGTCTCCCAGGTCGTCAATCCTGTCGCTGTGCGACTGCTTCTTCCGCGACATCTTCGTCGCGTCCATCCTGTCTTCCATGTCTCCTGTGTTAAGCCCTTTCTTCGCACCCCGTTCGTCTTCCCTCCCCCTCCCGTCCTTGTCGAGAGCGCACCTATTTACAAGGTACATAAGATCATGGACATGCGTTCTCGGGGACGGGGTCACCAATACCTAGTGGATTGGGAGGGTTACGGTCCTGAGGAGAGGAGTTGGGTTCCGTCTCGGGACGTGCTGGACCGTTCACTCATCGATGATTTCCTCCGTTGCCGCCAGGATTCCTCCTCGAGTGCGCCAGGAGGCGCTCGGTGAGTGGGGGGTACTGTCATGTTTGTCATTTATTATCATGTCTTGTCCCTGTGCTCCCCATGCTATTCGTTTCCCTCTGCTGGTCTTATTTGGTTCTTTCCCTCCTTCTATCCCTCTCTCTCCCCTCCCTCTCTCACTCTCTCGCTCTCTCTTCTCTCTATCGTCCGTTCCTGCTCCCAGCTGTTCCTATTCCCCTAATCATCATTTAGTCTTCCCACACCTGTTCCCGATCCTTTCCCCTGATTAGAGTCCCTATTTATTCCTTTGTGATCCGTTCCTGTCCCGTCGGTTCCTTGTATTGTATTCACCATGCTGTGATTGCGTTTCGCCCTGTCCTGTCGTGTTTTTGCTATGATTGTGTATCGCCCTGTCCTGTCGTGTTTTTTGCCTTCATCAGATGCTGCGTGTGAGCAGGTGTCTCTGTCGACTACGGCCTGCGCCTACCCGAAGCGACCTGCAGTCTGTGGCCGCTTCTCCAGTTGTTTCCCCTCTACAAGTCTAGAGGATTTCTGTTATTCCGTTTTGGACTTAAATAAACTCTGTTTCTGTTAAGTCGCTTTTGGGTCCTCTTTCACCTGCATGACAGTAGCTCAGGCCATGAAGCAAGGACATACATATTCTTGGTACCATTTGAAAGGAAACACTTTCAGTTTGTGTAAATGTGAAATGAATGTAGGAGAATATAACACAATGGATCTGGTAAGAGATAATGCAAAAAAAAACATGCGTTTCTAACCCGGACGCTTATAAGGAATCGAGCTATGCCCTCCGACAAACCATCAAACAGGCGAAGCGTCATTACAGGACTAAGATTGAATCACACTATACCGGCTCCGACCATTGCCAGATGTGGCAGGGATTGCAAACTATTACGGACTACAAAGGGAAGCACAGCCACAAGCTGCTCAGTGACATGAGCCTACCAGACGAGCTAAATAATTACTATACTCGATGTGAGTAAGACCTTTAAACAGGTCAACATTCACAAGGCCGCAGGGCCAGACGGATTACCAGGACATGTACTCCAAGCATGCGCTGACAAACTGGCAATTGTCTTCACTGACATTTTCAACCTGGCCCTGCCGAGTCTGTAATACCAACATGTTTAAATTAGACCACCATAGTCCCTGTGCCCAAGAACACCAAGGTAACTTGCCTAAATTACTACCAACCTATAGCACTCACGTCTGTAGCCCTGAAGTGCTTTAAAAGGATGGTCATGGCTCACATCAACACCATTATCCAAGAAACACTAGACCCACTCCAATTTGCATACCGCCCCAACAGATCCACAGATTGTGCAATCTCTACTGCACTCCACACTGCCCTTTCCCACCTGGACAAAAGGAAAACCTACATGAGAATGCTATTTATTGACTACAGCTCAGAGCTCAACACCATAGTTCCCACAAAGCTCATCACTAAACTAAAGACCCTTGGACTAAACACATCCCTTTGCAACTGGATCCTGGACTTCCTGACGGGCCGCCCCCAGGGGGTAAGGGTAGGTAACACCACATCTGCCACACTGATCCTCAACACGGGGGCCCCTCAGGGGTGCGTTCTCAGTCCCCCTCCTGTACTCCATATTCACCCATGACTGCATGGCCAAGCATGACTCCAACACCATTAGCTAGCAACTGCAAGCTAGCTAGCTACATTTCCATAACTGTTTAATGCTATTTGACCTATCCCCAAATTAATATAATTGGTTCAGAGTTTGTTTTGATATTTCAACCTGGTTGTTGTGATCGCATTTGGTGTGGGGGGACAAAATCTATTTGCGCACGTCTGATCTGGGCATGTAACAGATTCAATTCCTTGGTGTCAACATCACCAACAAATTATCATGGTCCAAACACACCAAGACAGTTGTGAAGAGGGCATGACAATGGCTATTCCCCCTCAGGAGACTGAAAAGATTTGGCATTGGACCTCAGATCCTCAAAATGTTCAATAGCTGCACCATCGAGAGCATCATGACCAGTTGCATCCCTACCTGGTATGGCAACTGCTCGGCATCTGACCGTAAGGCGCTACAGAGGGTAGTGCGTACGGGATAGTACATCACTGGTGCCAAGCTTCCTGCCATCCAGGACCTATATAATAGGCGGCGTCAGAGGAAAGCCCCAAAAATTGTCAGACTCCAGTCACCCAAGTCATAGACTTTTCTCTGCTACCGCACAGCAAGAGGTACCGGAGCGCCACGTTTAGGACCAAAAGTCTCCTTAACAGCTTCTTCCCTCAAGCCATAAGACTGCTGAAGAATTAATCACATTTTTACATTGACACCCCCCATTTGTTTTTTACACTGCTGCTACTCACTGTTTATTATCTATGCATGGTCACTTCAACCCTACATACATGTACAAATTACCTTGACTAACCTGTACCCACGTACACTGACTCCATACCGTTACCCCCTGTATATAGCCTCGTTATTGTTATTTTATTGTGTTACTTTTTATACTTTTTTACTTTAATTTATTTGTTAAATATCTTTTTTTGGAACTGCACTGTTGGTTAAGGGCTTGTAAGTAAGCATTTCATGGTAAGGTCTACACTTGTATTCGGCGCATTTGACAAATAAAGTTTATTCGATTTTTTATTGCGAGCAAAATGCATTTGTTGGTTTTCAAGAATGAACTACTAATTTGAAGTCCTGCCACAATATCTCAATTGTGATTAGGTCTGGACTTTGACTAGGCCATTGAACCATTTTTATGTAGACTTGATTGTGTGTTTTTGATCATTGTCTTGCTGCATGACCCGGCTGCGCTTCAGCTTCAGCTCACAGACAGATGGACTGACATTCTCCTGTAGAATTCTCTGATACAGAACATAATTCATGGTTCCTTCTATTAAGAAAAGTTGTCCAGGTTCTGAGGAAGCAAGGCATCCCCAAACCATCACACCACCACCACCATGCTTGACCGTTAGTATAAGGTTCTTACTGTGGAATGCAATGTTTGGTTTTTACCAGGCATGATGGGACACATTTCATCAAAAAAGTTATACTTTTAACTCATCTGTCCATAGAATATTCTTCCAAGAGTCTTGATGATCACCCATGTACTTCCAGGTGCTTTCGGAAAACTTCAGTCAACTTTTTGGACGAGTTGAGTTCTGTTATGTCATTTTTTGAATGGTTGTAGAGGAAGTCTTCATTGATCACATTTTTGATTACACATTGGATAGATATTATGGAAATGATAGATTTTCTGGAAATGTTTTGGGTAATGTAAATCTATTGCCTAATGTGAAAACTTTGTAATCTACTGTAAATTACAGTACTGTAGCATATTACTTTCAGCACTCCTAAGGGCTATTTGAAACACATACAGTATCTTGCATTGTTTGCTATTGGATTAACTGGCAGGTAGAAATATATCATTATGTTGTGTTTTGGTGATTAAACAAATGTTCTCATTACATGTCACAATAGACTTAACATTTTTAATCAATGGTTGTGTAGTGAGAGATGTTTGCAGTCCAAATGAATGCACAATAACAGGTTTTTAATGAAAGACTTGCTGCGTTATTAGTGTGACCAGTTTGGATTTTTATACTAAGAGTTGCAGTTGTGAAAATAGTATCAAAGTGATCATAAAAACTGTATTTTACTCATTGTTAGAAAAAAAGTTTGGTCCAAATCAAAAAGAAAATTTATGTGAACCGTTTGGAATTACCTGGATTTCTGCACAATCACTCCAAAGGCCTTCAAATACAATCAATGAGACGAGATTGAAGATGTTGGTTAGAGTTGCCTTGCTCTATAAATAACACTCACAAAATTGGATTTTGCTATTCACAAGAAGCATTGCCTCGAACAAAAGAGATATCAGAAGACCAAAGATTAAGATTTGTTGACTTGCATAAAGCTGGAAAGGGTTACAAAGTATCTCTAAAGGCCTTGATGTTCATCAGTCCAACGGTAAGATAAAGTTCCGCACTGTTGCTACTCTCCCTACGAGAGACCGTCCTGCAAAGATGACTGCAAGAGCACAGCGCAGAATGCTTAATGAGGTAAAAAAGAATCCTAGAGTGTCAGCTAAAGACTTACACAAATCTCTGGAAGAGTCTACAATACTTAAAACACTAAACAAGACTGGTGTTCATGGGAGGACACCATGTCTGAAGTTTGCAAAAGAGCACCTGGATGTTCTACAGCGCAACCGTAAAAATATTGTGGACAGATTAAACTAAAGTTGTGTTGTTTGGAAGGAACACACAACACTATGTGTGGAGAAAAAAAGGCACAGCACACCAACATCAAAACCTCATCCCAACTGTAAACTATAATGGAGGGAGCATTATGTTTTGGGGCTGCTTTGCTGCCTCAGGGCCTGGACAGCTTGCTATCATCTACGGAAAAATGGATTCCCAAATGCATCAAGACATTTTGCAGGAGATTGTAAGGCTGTCTGTCCGCCAATTGAAGCTCAACAGAAGTTAGGTGATGCAACAGGACGACAACCCATTATACAGATGTAATTCAACAACAGAATGGCGTGAACAGAAGAAAATACACCTTCTGGAGTGGTCCAGTCAGTCCTGACCTCAACCTGATTGAGATGCTGTGGCATGACCTCGAGAAAGCGGTTCACATCAGACATCCCAAGAATATTGTGGAACTGAAACAGTTTTGTAAATAGGAATGATCCAAAATTCCTCCTGACCATTGTGCAGGTCTGATCCGCAACTACAGAAAACTTTGTTTGAGGTTATTGCTTCCAAAGGAGGGTCAGCTTGTTATTATATCCAAGGGTTCAAATACATGTTCCAACCTGCACTGTGAATGTTTACATGGTGTGATCAATAAAGGTATGAAAAAGTATAATTGTTTGTGTGTTATTAGTTTAAGCAGACTGTGTCTATTGTTGTGACTTAGATTTTATGACCAATTTATGTAGAAATACAGGTAATTATAAAGGGTTCACATACTTTTTCTTGTCACTTTATATTTATTTATTAATATTATATGAATGCTATAAATTAAAATGGCTAATTTGGGTGCAATCAATTAGCTTAATTTCTCACAAAATAATGTGCCAGGAATGCTAGTCTTATCGGTTTCTAACAACAGAAAAAAACTCACATCAATCTGAGGTGGTGGGTGTCAAAATCCCATTTTCTGTTCATCCCATTAGCTTTGATCTGGATGGAGAGGGCCTCCCTGCTGTCCCCATCCTAACAACCGTAAATGTACCCTCAAATAGGCAGGCCACTGACCCGCCTTGTAAATATTGATTTACTCTGTTTGATTAGTAATGTACCAATTGTTCTTAAACAGTACATACAATAAACACATTTCTTTGAGAAAATCAAGAAAGCAGTCTGGGAACAAATGCATAATTCATGTTTGTTTTGAAGTGGCCTCAAGAAACTGGCAACTCCTAAATAATGCATGACTTTGCGTCTTTGTTAATCGGGTTTGCACTGAACATTACGTGCTTTCATCCATTCCTTAGTGTAGATTCTAGCCAGGCATGGTTATTGTGCAGTATTGATTTCCCTAAAACCCCCACGTGCCAGAAAACATTAGTCAGCTCTGGCCAGGAGCCAATTGGTCTTCATAACTGAGGGTCCAGCGTGGTGCCGTTGGAATGTGAAGGATATTTTCCATCTCATACGTATATACAGACTTTGTAAATCTGATTATTCCCATAACAAAGAGGAAAAGCTGGACCAGAGAGATCAATAACATTGAAGATACAACAATTGCCAATCATGAGAAATCTGCATTTAGACTTCTCCATGCCGAAAGAGATGAGTAAAACCCCAATTAGATTTCTACAATCCTGAATGGCATGAACCATTCACCTCAAACTATCTGTATTTAGAATGTCCCCTGGTTACTGGACCTTGAAGGTAAAGCACAAAGAACAAATAATATCATTAATTCTGTTTGTGCAATGTAAATGATGGAGCTGAAACACATTGCTTTACTGTGTACTTAAACAAACCTGGGAATTAAGATGTGTTAGTTTTAAAACTTGTTGTCAAGATAAAAATAGTACAATTATCTGATAATAGCACCATACAGTAAAGCTATAATTGTTTGAATACATACAGGATTACACGTAAGTAAAATGCATCCTAATCAGTATATTGTTGTAATGATGTGGATTTATTGAACCATTTCCAGGAGTCAGGGCTATTTTTGGAAGCCATAACAAAGGATATTTTTTGGTTTTTATGTCAAAGCATTGATCATTGTGTCTGTCATATTCGCAAACAGAGAAAGATAAGTCAGCGAAGCACATTTCCAAGGGCCCATAATCACAATTATAAACACATTGGAGCAGAGTTGGTTCATTTTCTCTTTTCATTATTTCAGAGCTGAGTTTAATCATATAGAAGGAAATAATGAGTCAACCTAATCAAGGACTTCCGCTACTCGCTCAACAATGATTATACAGTCAGACCCACTGCCATGTTGTATGATTTATGACAGGACATGATAGATATTAATGGATGTGGTAATTGGTGCATATGTTTATGAAATTGGCTGTCTGGCTCTGACATCACAGGCTGTCAGGTAATACAAACCTTCTCCAGAGACTGCCCAACTGAGGAGAGCATAAATAGAATGGATGTTTTACATTTTGGTTCAAGAGGCACGCAGTGGATTCTGGGTGCCAAAAAAAAAGAAAGGTAATGTCACGGCCACTCTCAAAGGGGTTTAGCTCTTGAGAAAGAAATGGGTTTTCTGTACAGTAGTTATTGGGAACTATCTTTAGTAACTGGAGAAGAAAACGGTATTTGCAGGGCTACTCTTTGGTGAATAAACCTGTAAACTTGGCATATGAGAAAGTGCTAACCTTGAAGAGACTTATTCTTAATATTTGACACTAGCCTGGTCTCAGATCGGTATGTACTTAAGCCAACTCCTCTGGCTAATGACAAAGAGAATAGTTGGCTAGTCGGAGTCAGAAGAGTTGGTTTAAACACTTACAGTTCTGGGACCAGGCCGATTGGACACATGCTTACTCCT
Organism: Oncorhynchus gorbuscha; assembly: GCF_021184085.1. NCBI lineage: Eukaryota > Metazoa > Chordata > Actinopteri > Salmoniformes > Salmonidae > Oncorhynchus > Oncorhynchus gorbuscha. Next base: position 74,523,025 of record NC_060188.1, read on the forward strand.
CTCAGTGTTGTTTATTCTACTAGTAAATATAAACTCTTTACTCCACAATGATATGCTTTTATGCGCTGACATTTTTCTTGAATATTGTGGCCAGATAACAGGACTGTTGGGATAAACTCCCACCAATGCTGGCTTTTTCATTCTGTGTTCGCTTCATGCCTTTTCAATAATTTCAATTGCACAATGCTATTCTGCAAAACTTGGAAAATAATGTATCTGTTGAGAATACAGAACTGCGCAACAAAGGAAAAGGTAATTGTATGCACAGCAACACTTCTATATCTTTAATGTTCTTAGTACACCAATGTCAATGAAGAAGTGTATTTCTGAGCCAAATATTGTTAATATCCCCTAGATTCAGAGGTTTGAGCTAAGGTGCTGTTCGGCAGGCAGTGGCTTCCTTGGGCTCCACACAGACAGTCTCAGGAAGATAAAGGCTCAATGTTCTGCCTGAATGGACTCCTCTTCTCTAGTCCTCCACATCTGCCCCTGGGCTCACAGTTTCTCATTAAAGGCAGACAAAGAGGACATGTTTTTCAGTGTTTGATGGACATGAGAGCAGAAACACACTGTCATCAACAGCCTTCACACGAAAGGCAATGGGGCTGAGAGAGAGAGAGAGGGAGAGAGAGAGAGAGAGAGAGAGAGAGAGAGAGAGAGAGAGAGAGAGAGAGAGAGAGAGAGAGAGAGAGAGAGAGAGAGAGAGAGAGAGAGAGAGAGAGAGAGAGAGAGAGAGAGAGAGAGAGAGAGAGAGAGAGAGAGAGAGAGAGAGAGAGGGAAACAGAAATAATGTGTGGCTTATCACTGCTCTGAATGTTACGACCAAAAGGCTCCTTAACAGCTTACACCCCCAAGCCATTAGAATGCTGAACATTTACTCAAATGGTTACCCAGACTATTTGACTCTTTTGCGCAGGCTAGATGTACACTATCTGGACACTAGCTACACACTCACACATATTACACTGACACACACGCACACGGACAGACACAGACACACATGCATATTAACAACACACACACACACATTCACATTCCTTCAAACTCTTCACATACGCTGCTGCAACTCTCTGTTTATTATCTATGCATCGTCACTTTACCCCTTCCTACATGTACAAATGACCTCAATTACCTCAACTTACCCGTACCCCAGCACATTGACTCAGTACCGGTAACCGTTGTTTATAGCATCGTTATTGTGATTTTATTGTGTTACTATTTTTCTAATTTAGCTAATTTTTCTTAATTACTTTCTTAAAAACTCTGCATTGTTGGTTAATGGCTAGTAAGTAAGCATTAAACAGGTGGTCTACACCTGTTATATTCGGTGCATGTGGCAAATAAAATGTGATTTGATTCGATGACTGAACTCAAACACTAATAAACGTAGGCTATATGGCACACACAAGTTGCATGCTGTCACAGATCCCTCCGGAACTTTCATTACGAACATCTGTCCCATATTCCCACTGATTAGTGCTTGTATAAGTGTGCCCTTTAGTTTTCATTGGGCTTTCGATTATTGTTCCAATGTCCGTTGGTGAATATGAGTATTCATATGCTGTGTGTTTTGGGCTTTCGTGCCCTTGTGGATTGCGCATATGATTACGGGGCTCGTCCC